>NW_022750455.1:1189258-1197042 GCF_011630105.1 Anneissia japonica
CTCAGATTTTGGATTCATTTTTCGAAGTTAACCCTCGTTAACCCTAAAATGACTTAGTTTATTATAATCCTTAATCATTTAATCATTTATTAATTAATATCTGTTAAAATTAGAATTGGCGAATTTTGGCTAATTTATGAAAATTGAAGTTGAAATATACTATACTTTTATAGGTCATGTAAATGTTCCATTAAATTCGAAACTTTTCTTGGAGGAAAATATTAATATGTTTGATATTTTATGAGAGATAAATGTATCAGCTTCAAAATAGAAAAGATTGCGCAGCCATAGTGATTGACAGTATGTAGTGCGCATTGAGAAAAGAAGGTGCTCTCCATTTCGTCATGTCCAACTTTTTGGTCAACTATGCCTGCTGATTGAAAATTTGATGGCGGGGAACACATGGGACTTCAAAGGCATCGCGCAAACGTTCTTTACGCGCTGCGGCAACTTTGATCTTGGATCATTTGCATAGCGCTGCGTGCGCGTGGCTTTGCCGAGTGATCTCCTTCTCAATAATACCTCCATGATTCAACTAGTTAAAATTAGTGTAAAACTGAGCTCAGAATTGAAATACTGTATCATTTATTACCCCAACTAGCACCCCTCTTACATTCCTATCGCAACCTTCCCTAAATTCATTAGTCAATCATATTTTTGTTTCCTTTCACAGATAACCATGACATCATATCATACAAAGTGTTTGAACTTGAGGTAGAGGGCGCTAATGAAGATTATGATTATGCAAATGTGAATCCAAGTGCTGATTTCTTTGCTCCACCAAGAGGTTAGTATGAACTCCTGTAATAACAATAATAATAGGAATTTATATTGCACCTCTTGCCAAGGAGACTAGTAATTGAGTCCATAGACTGGCAACCTGGCACAAAGTGCAACCTGCTCTATTCCCTAGGAAAGAGTATACCTAGTAGCACTGCAATTTAAAGTACACAGAATAATACAGTGCACCCTCTAATTTCAAGACCTCTCCAAGACCATTTTTTTAAAGACCTAAATAAACAATCTTCAAATAAGAAAGTATAATACATACTCCAAGTATTGAAATGCACGCCATCTTCAATCTTTTAAAAACAAAGATGATGTTGCCGATGGTGATGGTTATGATGAAGATAATTATTGGTTTGATGGATGATTGACAGTTACCGTACAAAATATCCAAAAGTTGCTTGAAGCCACCTGTATGCAAGTCATGATGGATAATTAATGTATGCATACACCTGTATGCAAGTCATGATGGATAATTAATGTATGATGTATTTTATCTTCCATAGATCATGTCGATGACCCTAAAGGCGCCTTCAAGAATGTTACTTTAACCTGGAAGAAAATGTTCCTTCTTGTTTTCTGTATACTACTAGGTGTATCAGTGTGCATTATCGTTGGGGTATTAGTATTTATGAAAAGACAAGAACACAACAGAAAACGATTCTACTGAGCAGCTTTTATCAATTTTATATGGTTTTCTTATTTTTTTAATCATTAAAAATGGTGGAATTAAACATCATGAAGAGGGTTTTTTTTAATAAGTTGCAGAAAGGGGAAAACTTTTTTTTTTCATGAGTATGGATGCTGGTATTATGCAATCTTTGCCAGTGTAAAGTGGAACAAGATCTCTTTCAATTATATAAGTTTACAGAATATATTTTAACATTACTATTTGTTTTATTTACCAATTATTAATATTTTAGTATTAACATTTTATTTAATATTTTATGATCCTTTTTAATATAAGCAACTCAAAGAAAAAATTTTTTTTTTCTTTTTTGTTAAATTTATTATTTATGGGAGTTCCAAATTATTTTTATCAAAATATATGAACTTTTGATCAACAAATTTGACAAACCACAAAAAAAAAACATTACAACTACTGTATGTCCAAATATATATACTGTATATATATATTGAAAACATACTCATTCATACATCTCAACAGAAAGTAAACTACAGTATTAACAATGGAATGTTAAGCAAAATTATAGATTCATTTAGTTAAGCATTTTATAATGGTTCACCTGTATTATGAGATGACATCTCAACAGACAAACAGAAAATAAACTACATTTTAATAACAATGGAATGTTAAACACACTTAAAGCAAGATTGATTTAGTTGATAAGCATTTTTATAGTAACATGCAACCTATTCAAATTTACTAAATAGCCATTACAATTCACCCTCCAATTCAAGACCACACCTTGAAACCTGAAAATTTGGGGTGGTCTCAAGGTTCGGTCGCTGCATAAATTGTTAGCTTAGTGTTGAAAAATTGAAGATTGTTATTTGGTTTTTTGATACAGTGGTCTCGAATTGGAGGGTGCATTGTATTTCAAAATCTAAAATTTATATCAATGAATTTCGTAGTTTATAACAGGGAATTGTTTTTAAGCATGCGAGGTCTCACTACAAAATAAGTCTCATCGTTAGAAAATCAAAAAAGGAGTTTATATTACATTTTGGTAGATCACATTATAAGCTTTAATTTGGTCTTTCAATGGCTTCCCTAGGATAAATAGATCCAGAGATGTGAGCATTTAAAGTTTAGGTGTATGAGAACCAGGTTTTGAGAATATGCGAAGAGAAAACTGTTTTAGTAAGAAAATTCACTTAAAAAGTACACAATCATAAAATATAAATATCAAGTTATTCAAAAACATTAAAATGAAAATTTTGTAAAAATGTTGCCTTTGACCTATTTTGGTGAATATCTGGATATGATTTCACCAACGATGCGTCTCATTTCGTGGAGACCCCACAAATTCTGTAATTGACTGTATAGTTATTCACCACAGTTGATTATATTCCATTTGTGGACTGGATTAAAGGGGCCATGTATATTTTGTGTAAATAGGTCAAAAGCTGACCTAAAATATATGAATTCATCTTTATTCTATTGTAATTTATTTTGGGTAGAATATTCAAAAATTAAATAGTTAACTTTTAAACCAAAAGAACAATCTTATACTGTAGAGCTAAAGAAATGATGGGAAAAAATGTATTTACTTTTTTTTTTTTATTGAATTAACATCTTAAGTAACAGACACAATGGTAGTAATGTTGATTGTACAGCTACTGATGGCATTTTCTTTATTATTGATTTAAACAAAGATATCATATTTAGCTAGCATACACACACTTCAAAAGCTTCCATGTTTAATAAAGATTTTGTTTATAATTTTGAGTTCTTTACTTATTTAGTAACCATCTCACATTCACATTGTTGTTGCAAACATGAATGATAAAAACCTATTTTTAGTTGGCTTGATTCAAGATTATGGGGACAGTCATTTATGAGTTTAGATCTGGCCAACCAGACATGAAGAGTGAATATTGAGGACCTATTGAGTACATTTTTAAAGTTGTTTCAGAGCTCATTTTGCCATTTCCAAATTAATAAATAAATCATAAAAAATCTGCGTGCTGTAGCAGGGTGGGCCTACCCAGGCTGAAACTAATTTTATGGCCCTGAAACCACCTTTATTAGCCCCACGCTTGCCCATCTTTAAAATTCACTTTTATTATTTATAGTTCGATGTTTTTATCCACCCACCTGTAGTAGAAAATATATCAAAAATATCACACCGACAAATTTTATTTTATTTACAAACTTTATCTGTAAATTTGTGGAGCATATTTACATACAATATAATAGTACACCTGAATATAAGAAAGATGACATGAAGAGGAAATGCAATCATTTTGTCTAGCAATTTGTAAATTCTCCCTGTGGAAAATTGACTTGATTTCTTTTACCTTCTTTGGTGTTTAAACTCATTTCTTTAAAATATATTATCTTAAATAATTTGGTATGTTTGTTCAATGTCTTGTTTACTCTTCAGGGAATTTCTCTATTTGTGGGATACGTATGGTATTGTACAACCATCTATCAAAATATATACAAACATTTTAATTGGACATTGAAATACAGTATGTAATGGCTACATGTACACTCGGCAGGTGGAAAACGGCGCCGCGAGCACCCCTACTAGGGATGGATACGTGCGCCTAACAAAATGACATTATTATTATTATTAGTATTGTTGGCTCAACCAATGGCAAGACTCCTAGGCATGATGTCACTTTCTGCATCATCTTTGTAATGTCTGAAGCTGATCTTCTAAAGTGTCAAATACATCCAAGCTAAAAAGAACCAAGATAAAAATAATTTTTCCATTTAAAAATAATTATAATTATTTTATTGTTAAAGGTAACAATAATATATTTTATCAAAAAGTATTTTAATTAGAAATAATGTGTGAACTAACCTCCTTTCTATAGCTTCCTCTCTGAAATAGGAAACAAAATTATAATACGATTATTCTCTGATATCTAAAAAAATGTCACAAAATTTAATTAAAATTTAAATAGCGATTTGAAAGATTGATGCTTTATCAACGTCCAATGAGATGGATTTTAAAAATTCATCAGTTTTGATGATTTACTGTACCGCCTATAATGCAAATTCTTAAGTTCATTACGCAGACTTCTCAAGTTAGTATTCAATTATCTCCATAGCACTGGAATGTAACTTCTGCACAAAAATTAGGCCAAGAAATTTGTCTGCACATTTTCAAAAAATAAGATCTGATTTTTCAAGTAGATTTTGCTGATTAGTTGCCCTAATCTTAATATAACCAATGTATTTGAGGTAGTTACGATTCAGCGCACCTACTATTTTCTTAGCAATTTTCAGTGAAAATTTGAGCTAGTTTTTTTTAGGCATCATCCGTGCAATTAAAAAACTTCACAGTATGGATTACAGGTACAGGATAATAACAAGCTGTGGAATTTAAAGCAAACGGGACAGCATGAATATTTGCGTACAGGCCACTTTTATCAATAAGCTGACAAGTATGAGTTGTGTAGGGACAATGTAACCAAAGATCCTGATGGATAAGTCATTTGTTCTGGACTTCAGAACTTATATTTGGGTCAAATGATAATTTTCTGTAGTATATTTTTCTATTCTGTACATCTGTTATTAGGCAAAATTTCTTTAGCAACTATGGAAGTTCCATAGTACCTGAGAAAGTTCCATAGAACCTGAGAAGTCTGATTATGTATAATTATGAAACTTGTACCTTACTATATTCAATACTGTACTTACTGTACACATTGAATAGAATAATTAGTCCTTATGTGCCCATTAAAAACTAAAACAAAAATTCATGATACTTACTGGAATTCTAGATGAGAAACTTGTATTTTTATCTTCTCTAAGTTCTGAATAAAAAAAAGGGTAGCAGGTCAAAACAGCAAATAGGCCAAAACGGCAATGACAAGTACCAAAACAGGAGCCAAGTCAATGTCAAGAATAGCCACATAATTTCTGAATCGTTTTGAAATTGTCCCGACAAGCAAATCGAATATTGCCATGTGCTCTTTTTCCCACTTTTAATGTTTAATCACGGTTTTTAAAAAAAAATTTATTACACATTTATGGCAAAATATTTAGATGCTTCATTTTGTCTATACAGTATTTCAAAGTTATATTTTTTATTTTCCCCAATCTTTGTATTATTGAATTGGAAGTTTTATTATTATTATTATTATTATTATTATTATTATTTTTATTATTGTTGTTGATGTTCTTTTGCGTTTTTGACTTCTATGACAATTTAGCCTCATTTTTACCGTATTAATCGTTGTACACTTTCATGTTTATATACTTGGTTTATTTTTTTTGCGTTTTTACTTTTATGAAATAAATTGTTTAGCCTCATTTTGTCTGTATTTTAAAGTTTTACTTATTTAAATGTTTACTTTTATACTTTCGTTCCCCAATCTTGTTATTACTGAATTTGTAGTGTTGTGTTGTTATTGCTATGACAATTTAGCCTCATCTTTACTGTATTTAATCGTGTAGACTTTCATGTTTAGAATTGGTTGCCGTTCTGGTCAAAAAGTGTTGCTGCTTTTTTCATTGCCATTTTGGTTTATTGCAGACCAAAAAGCAAAAAAAAAAAGACAATAGAAGAGTGGGTTATTGTATTCATACCAATTTTCCACGTTGATTATTTAAAAAATGTGCAATCAAACCAAATACTCACTTTTTCAGAATTGTTAATGGTTTGCTCCTGAGCTGCAAAACTCCTGGCTGATTGAACAATTTGCTGTAAAGAAAGGTGGACAGAAGCATTTATTTAATTGCACTAGGTTTAATAACACTTGAATTAAATCCAAGCCATTCGTACGTTATGTAGTCAACCGTTGACGTACCTACAGTACCAGGCCTAGCTAGGCTACCTAGACCTAAGACCTGTCTGGTCCAGGGCCTGCCTACTACTGTACTACTAAGCCGTGCGGTCGGTAGCCTAGCTAGGCCTAAAAGTTAAGGGCTTGGTCCAGGCCCAGAGAGTATTACCTACCTCAGTACTCTTGGATGATCTTACTATATGCCTAGCAAGTGATCCCAAATCATTTATATTTTCTTGAACTTTTATCGGTAATCTGGAATCCATCGTGTATGCCTCTTCTCCTCAGATCTCTCTCCGCTGCGATCATTCCCAATGATCATCCCGGGAATCATCCTCTCGTTGGGGACTTTATCCGGTATCTCAAATCATGATACCGTAATGACGTCACGCGGTGGCAACGTTAGAATTACAGTATAAAATAAAAATTATTAAATTATATTAAAAAAAATTAAGGACATGTTTCACATTAGCTGCAAATTAGACGGAAGGGCTGAATATTTTCCCCATACAAAAGTAAAAAAGTTCTTTTTTATTGAATATTTAATGTATTTTTTATTGAATATCATTATAGTAAATAAATCCAATGCCCAAATAAGCAAGAATGAAAATATTTTTCCTAGGTAACCGACACGCATATTCTAAGAAATGTATGTAAAATGTCTCTGATGAAGAAAAAATCCTCTTAATGTCACCTCACAATGCATCACGAGTGCGACCGGACACCCAAAAGCAGCTCATAAAGCAAATCAAAAGTTGTATCGTCTTTTAAAATTTAAATAACCATTCAAACATCCCATTTAATCCCCAAGCCAGTTTTAAAGTCATGTACCTGTACATCTAATCTCCGTAATTATGACAATTTCGCCCAACTCCATTCTTGGACAAGCCCGAACAAAACATTATTTTAACTAGCCCTGGCAGGCAGTGCCAGATTCTGGAATTCGAAATAGAGGCGGGGCTCAGGAGGGACTTTAAGGGGTCCACCAACCTGAGCCCTCCATAGTTGTGGCCAAGGAAAGTAAAATTATGATTATAACACCCCTAGGTGGCCAGAAATAGAACTCAAAAACTTAAATTTGAATATAATTTTTACCATTTTTTTAAAATAAAAAAAAAGTCAAAGTGTGACTCGGGTGGCTGTCTCTAGGGGAGGTTGTATCGCTACACTGTCTCTAGTGTTGTACTGCGTAGTAGTCCCCGACGCAATCGGGAAGGCTCCCGATTCGACCGACCAATCAGTATCATCGAAATCTGTCGGCGATACGTGCAGCGATTGTATGGAAATCAATATAGGACATATATAAATTAAATGAAATTAATATTTGTTGTTCATTTGTTGTTATTTTTTACATACTACTTAATTATAACTTTACAGGGAGTGGCCAAAAACGGGGCTGTTTATACCTTTCGGCATTAAGGCACTGACTTATCTATTAAGAATTGAAGAAGTGGAGGCGTCAGGATTCTCCAACAAAAGCACAAGTGGGCGTGGCCGGAGATGCTTAGAACCACTCGGAAGGGTTCATGGAATTGAAAGGCTTATTTGATTTTTAACAATATGTTATATAA
>NW_022750455.1:1198202-1212836 GCF_011630105.1 Anneissia japonica
CGTTGAGTGGGAAACTCAAATTAACCAAAAGCCTTCTCTTAAAAATTATTCAAATTTGAAATCTACACCAAGCTTCGAAAAATATCTGCTTGATAAAACTAATTTTATGGGGGTAAGTCTAAAATTTAAATTAAGGTCCAACACATTACCCCTTGATGGCAAGACCTGTAAATGGTCTAAAGAGATTAATGGTCAGTGTACCTTGTGCCAAAGTGGCGAAACCGAAGATATTCGTCATTTTTTATTTAACTGTAAATCATTTGATATAATCAGAGAGGCAGAATTAGCTATTTTAAAATAAGACCTTGAACTTTGCAATGAGACTGCAACTTGGAACACTTTCTCAGAATCTGATATTGATGATAAAATTCATTTTGTTTTTTGGGGGGAAAATAATCTCTTTAATGGTGATGTTCAATCTGCATTTGACAGATATTGTAAAACATTTGCTAAAAAAGCTTGGGATAGAAGATCAAATTTAAAATTAGGTTAAATGCATTTTTGCTTTAGTAATACATATATTTCTTTTTTATGTTTTAAATTTAATTTCTTTTATATACTTTTATAACGCTTTGTATATATGTATAATATATATGTATGTGTATGTGTGTGTGGGTGTGTATGTGTGTATATGTATGTGTATGTATATATGGGTGTACATATGTATGTCTGTATGTATGTGTGTATGTGTGTATATATATGTATATGTGTACTTTATGTATATATGTGTATTTATATGTGTGTATGTATGTATATATGTGTATGTGTGTATGTATATATGTATATGCATGTATGTATGTGTGTATGTATGTATATATATATATATATATATATATATGTATATATGTGTATGTATGTGTATGTGTGTGTGTATGTATATTTATATGAGTGTATATATATGTATGTATATATATGTATATATATATATATACACACATATTTGGGTGGGGTACTGTATGCACGTAATGTGTATTATGTACATTATTTGTGTGGGGAGGGTGAGGGATGTTCATGATTTATTTTAGATCTAAGTTGTATTTTCTTTAGTTAAGTTCTTTCATTTGTTTAGCTTTAAGTTGTTGTTTTTACTATTTGTTCATTAGTTTAAGTTTGACTGCGCCACTTTCTTGTGTGCTGCCACTGATGTAAAAGTGTAATGTCAATAAATATTATTATTATTATCGCTAATCTGTCGCTACAGTTTTCAGTGCAATTGTTGTACTGGGAAGGCTCCCGATTCGACCGACCAATCAGTATCATCGAAATCCGTCGGCGATAGCGTGCAGCGATTGTATGGACATATATAAATTAAATGAAATAAATATTTGTTGTTCATTTGTTATTTTTTACATACTACTTAATTATAATTTTACAGGGAGTGGCCAAAAACGGGGCTGTTTATACCTTTCGGCATTAAGGCACTGACTTATCTATAAAAAATTGAAGAAGTGGAGGCGTCAGGATTCTCCAACAAAAGCACAAGTGGGCGTGGCCGGAGATGCTTAGAACCACTCGGAAGGGTTCATGGAATTGAAAGGCTTATTTGATTTTTAACAATATGTTATATAATGTCTTTTTTTTCTCCTCGACAGGCCCTTTTTTATCATTAGATTCTGAAACATTGACACAAAAACTGTATAAAGACAACTTAAAAGAAACAATATATTTTATTGTGTTCCTGTAGTGGACATGTGATTGAATATTTAATATGCATTTTTTTACAAGAATCAAAATTCAAATTGATTATTGTGCAGAAAGTATACAATTTAAATACTGCACACTAATTTTAGTGTCCGTTCTTAATTTTAAAAAAAAACAACAACAACAAAATGTAACATAGCAATCAATATAGTTATAAGGAATATAATAATCATTGTATTACATTAATTAAAAGAGGGATTCTATATAACCAGCTATGCTGAAAAGAGTCACAAATAAAAGTTCAAGAAAGGCTTTTTAACAATGGGATGTTAAGGGGTGCAGCAATAGAGGAAGAAGTTTGCTTTTACTATACTAATATTTAGAAGTTATTAAGCAATATATTAAGAATATATTGGTGTATACATATTGAAAAAATAAAATTTGGCAGTTTTTACACCATTTCCCATCTGTTAATTAAATAGCCTAACCCCTCTCATAAACCTATCCTCAATTAAAATATATGCACTAATGGTTTCTAAGATAACAATTTTTCCAATCACTACTTGAAAAATGTTAATTGAATGGCTTTCAATTACAGCACCTATAGAAACTGAATAGTACTTCATCTTTGGCTGAAGAAACAAAAAAAAAAATACATGTATGTTTTATAAGCATCAATCTTAATAGTGTTTGAGACCTATCATGCCAATATCAGAATACATATAGGGTAGGAACTGAACTCATTAAAAGCAAAAAAAATATTTTACAATCATCCTCTGCCTATTTGCAATGTCAAATTAATCGATCAATGCACAGTGCTTGATTATCATTTATTAATAGTGTAACTTCATAACATAAATTAATTAGTTGATAACTCTTAATAATCAAATATAAAGCACTTAACATTATCTTTAAAAAAAAAAAATAACAGCACATAAAGTTGACAACTACAACATTAAAGGTGTATGTGGGTATGTATGAGTGAGTGAAATGGGTTTCTACAGCAGGGGCAGATCCATAATTTTTAGAACGGGGGTAAAACAACATTTTCAGAAGAGATAAGTGAGCAGCGCTTATTTCAATACATGACATGCATTGACATTTTAAAATTTAGTGGCAAAACGGGAGAACGTGCCCCCTTAATGGATCCACACCTGTATAGCATGCGATAAGCAATCAATGAAGTATGAAACACCTGACATCATGTTGCCTAAGACTACAAAGTATACTCTGGTAGCATCAGTTTGTTGCTGCTTAAATATTTTCATTTTTATAAGAACACTGCAGCATAGCATTAGCAAGATCACCTTAGACACATTCATTGCATTTTATCAGATGTAGCATAGAACCCTTGTGTTAGATAGCATGTATTTTTATTTCTTTTAACTCATATTACTCGTGGAGTTGGCGGTGCAGAATCTGGTCTTCCCACCTGGATTGGGAATATTCCACATTTCGCATATATCTCCTTCAACATTAGTAAAGCTGTGTCTTCCGATTCCCTAAGATTGCGAAAAAAAAGAAAATGTTTTAGCATTTGGCATTAAAATACTCTGTTACTGTCAAGATTTGTTTTGAGAATATTTCATTAACTACTACTAATTTCTATTTGTTACAATTCGTTAAACTAAATTGAATTATTTGTCCCTATTATAATGATTTAAGAAAACATTTTATTCTAAAATATTTTCAACTCTGTTTTAATGATTATAAGTTTGTTATGTTAATGTCATCTGAAAATAAATCTATGTATTAAAATTAGCCTACAATAAACGGAAACATGATATTAGTTGTCAGGTGTAAATCTGTTTAATGTGTCTATTCTTGTAAAAACTTTTGGCCAAGGCCTATGTTTATTTGTAATACATTTCTGTTTGGAAACTATGTACAATTCATTTCATTGCATTCTCTTCCAGTAGCTTGCAATTCACTAAATAAGTCTTGAATACTTTGGCACTTTAGAAATATCCAGCAGGATTATTTGTTCTTATACATTGTTTGTGCAATGTAATTGAAGCAGATATTGGCCCGTGGTGGCATATGTAGCACTGAATAAAATTTATTTGAATTGAAGTTGCATTACAAGCCCTAAGAAATGACATTGTTTTTCTAAGTCTTGAGAAAAAGTCTAGATTCTTTGCAGGATATGAACCCAAGACCATGTTATTGGGTGATGAGAACCATTTGGCTTACCAATAGCATGCATGACTGCTTAGAGCGAACAGGTATTCGTTGAAACTTTCAAATGGTGTTTCTTGTAATACATAATCAATTCGTTTTCCATTATTTAATTGACCAACTTTAACTTCAATGGCAGATCCATCTGTAAGGAAAAAACAAAAAACAAACAAAAAAAACATGTTAAAATGATATACACACAAAAAAGTAATATAATTAAAACACTATTGCCCTTAAAAGCTCAAAAGATGAAGGATTCAAGGATTCAAGGAAACTTGATTTAAGGATTCAAGGAAACTTTATTCATCCCACTATGGGGAAATTTCATGGCTGAATATAACAATGTATGAATAAAGCAAAATGCATTAGACAATTAACTGATAGTGATAGTAGTAATAATAATGATGATAATAATAATAATCATGATAGCGATAATAATTATTAAATGTTACCCATTTATTTTCAATCAACTTTATTCAATTTCAAACATGTAATTATCATAAACAGTCCCTTCTTATATTAATTCATGATTTTAAGATCCTTTGAATCTAGTACCCACCCCACACCTATTTAATATTGGAGTGAATAGATTACCTTGCTCAGGACTTTGTTCACGATGTTGAAGCTCTTCTTGAGTTAGTTTCTCAGCTACAGCTTCCATTTCCTCGTCTGTGACTGAGGGCGCCTCAGTGGTGCGATGAGCCTGTGCAAACTCGTGGATTGTTTTCCATGTCTTTCGCATCGACTCGATAAAACCTCGTTTCAAATCAGAGCCAAAAGCAGCCAAACTTTCTTTAATCTCTAAATTTTCCAGACAATGAGAAATTGGGGGGGAAAATGTATTGACTTTCACAAAATACTACTAATCTAACGTAAATAACATCACTATCGCTAATGCTGGCACCCACTACACCAATGCATTTCTATAGAGAATGCAACTCAGATTGTTTTTAATGACAATCCATTCAGACTGCCACTGACAATCAACAAACGGCATTGCGCCATCCGAGCTCACGGGGAGCGGGGCTGGATCCGTCGGCGGACAGTTGTACAACACAGTTAGTGTCCCGTTTCACATGCAGAAAGCCCCTCAGGCTTACAATTGAAGTTTCAGTTTCTCTCTACTCAACCTTCAATGGTGGAGTTAAATCGATGAGGTTGATGGTGATTTGTCAATATCCTAAGGTGACGATTCTCTACTCTCTCTCTTGTTGAAAGTGTTGGGTTCTATACAGTTTAATTACTGCTAAGTCTGTTATTGAACTTACCAAGATGGAATCGTTTTCTCCCCTTGTGATGTGGCATTAGCACAGGTTTCACAGACTTCATTGTCTCATTAACAAGAGGTTCAATTCGGTATGCTACTGGGTCAAACTGGATAAATATAAAGAACAGTATATACTAATATCTTATATAATAAATACAAATAATAACTACCATATTGCTATTGTTCAAGTACTATAAATAAAACTTTTGATATTGGTTGTTAAATATTATTATTAATTTATGTATTATGAATATAATGCTGCAAAGCATATAACAATTTTGAATAATATGGAATATATTGATTTTTTTCTTATTGGCTTTGAACAGAAGGATATCTATATCAATCAAATATATTGTATTTTTGATACATATTTCTTTCTTGATCTACTATTTACTAATTATCATTGTTATTAACATAAATATACCAAGTTTGTTATTAACCTACAGGATGAAATATATTGTACAATCCTGGACATGTAGGAAGCTGGTATTTTTCCCCGATAGCATCACATCCTCTAACAGTCAAAAACATTCCTATTGGTGACCCTAATGCGAAGAAATTCACTGGACTAAACTCCAAGTCAGGGTATTTTACAACAGGCTGGCCAACACCTAACGAGCAAAAGAAAAAAATACAAAAAAAAAAATATGAAAATCACAGGATAGAAATACTCCTCACACACACTGGCCTTAATATAGTAACATTGAACAAATCCATCTCATTCCAAATAAATAATTTGATTGTTGAGTGAGTTTCCACATATAACTTTCCATCACAAAAATAAATATTATCAAAAACAGTATTAATATTATCATTTTATACCAACTTTACACCAGTTAATTGTCTTAAAATATTTTCACCTATGAAATGCTAAGGGGTCATCCTATTTTTCATTATTTTCACGAGAGTACAAAACATGGTGGGGAAGGGGATAGTCATCATTTTCTTATAAATGCTAAAAAGCAAAGACCCACAAATATGACAAAATATACTAAGTTGAATTTACAAGAATTTCTGATCTGGGTATACTTTTTGAATTTGTTGCATTGTGAATATAGAATTACTATTCTATCAGTAAAGGTTCTTGTATCCAGTGTTGTTTTGTATTCTGTTTACCATGTTGTCCAGGTTCAAAGTTGACATTGATTGAAGTAGTAGATGCATCCATCACTGAACTATTGAGGTTTTCCTGAATGGATCGCTGATGTTCTTCCACTAAAGCTTGTCGCTCCTTCGCAATCCGTGCCTCAATTTCTGCTTCTCGGTCTTGCTTTTCCTTTACAGGTTAAAAAAGAGAATTCTCTCAACAAATGTTTGTAGCTTGCAATGAAAGTATACTATTGATTTCAATGCAGAGAGAAATGGAGGGGACATTCCTTGTACATCCCTTCAGAAAATTTTAAAAACAAACCTTTGCCATTGACAGATGTTTTAGATGACCTCTCAACTTCTTCCTAGGTCCCATTGGTAACCCCATTTCCTTAATGTCTGCATCTTCACATAACATCTGAATAGTAAGAAATCAATTTTTAATTTAGACAATGTATAAAAAAAAGTCATTACTACAATTATCATTATTTTTCTATATTATTCGGCATTCAGGAACAGGGTGGAGACATGTGCTCTACCAATTCCCATTACTGTTATAACTATTATCATGTGAATGTGAATGATTTTCTTTTGCTACCCTGAGTGCTTGAACCAGCCCTTCATTTGGAAAGGCTCATAGACTAATTTTGGGTGATTTCCTGTAAAAAAAATATTTAGAAAAATTTTTTGTTTACTTACTAAAGATTCCATGTCCATTTTTTCATCAACAAATTTTTGTAAGTATTCCGTTAATTCAAGTTTCTGGAATGTTGCCTCTAAAGTGATCTCCTCTTTAGGCTTGCTCTTTTCTGCTGCTTCATCGGTTAATAGTGCATTCAAGCTTCCGGAGGAACTGTTTAGCTCTGGTGGCGTTGTTAACTGTGATGTGCTTTCTGACGGTTTGACGACCGGGTCATTTGGATTTCGCTGATGTGACAACAGGTCAAACATTATCAACGAACCTGAAAAATTATTATTGTCAAGTAGGATTGCAACATCAACATCAGTTAGTAATGTCACTATCATCAACATCTTCATCACCACCACTGTCACTGTCATCATCACTATCATCATTTTAAGTACGACCACCAATATCACCCTCATTATAAATATCATCATCAGCAGCAACTTCACCATCCTTAATAACGTGACATCATCATCAATATCAATATCATCATCAATAACTCCACCATAATCAGTCTCCACATCGCCACTATTATAAAACTTTTGTTTTCAGATTGGGTAAAATTCATGATATCTCCCTTTCTCCAACATCTTCAATAGAATAAAATGTCTTGTTATGTTATGCCTTGAAATAGGTGTTACTAGTGCAAATACTCCAATAAAAAAAAAACCATCTTAATTCTTACCTAAACTATGTCCAACCACCGACACTTCCCCTTCAAAAGACGGATTTCTTGACATGAACAGATTATATAGTCTATTTATTTCACCACCTACAACATCAGCAATCTTTTGTGAATAGGTTGGACTAGAGTAAAATAAGATGTCTAGAAGGGTGTCATTGGTGAAGTGCCTTAGACGGCCAATACTTGGTAATGTAATTTGCCTCAGAAGTCTGTAATAAATTTAAAGACATTCAAAACATTAATATTTATTTTAAGATTTTTTAAAGAGAAATATTAGTTTTGTTATTGCATTCATATCCAATGCACCAATGCAAAGTGGAGAACTAATACTGCTTACACTGCTAATAATAATAGGTATCTCTTATACACATCTAGATGTGTATAAGAGACAGTAGAAATACTCCTCACACACACTGGCCTTAATATAGTAACATTGAACAAATCCATCTCATTCCAAATAAATAATTTGATTGTTGAGTGAGTTTCCACATATAACTTTCCATCACAAAAATAAATATTATCAAAAACAGTATTAATATTATCATTTTATACCAACTTTACATGCTACAGGTTTTAGTAGCTTTAATCATGCAAATATTGTAAAATGTTATATAATACTGCACAAATAAAAATTGCCCAATTTAATAATATTACAAGATCTTATTTATCTTTATTTATTATTGGAGGCTATTTTAATTGATTTTATTACCTATCAACACCCGTCGCATCACCATGAAGAGCATCGTACCAATACACTGGAAGGAACTCTACTCGCCCCATCCGCCCATCATCCTGGGCATGCTTAAAATGTGAATTCAGTAACTTAAGTGATACAGCTCTAAAGTCATCAACTAAAAAAAAAAATTTTTTTTTTAAATAAGATGATATAAATCACTATGTTGCAGTGGTGGCTCTAGGATACACATGGCAGGATGGGAGCTGTCTGACATGGGGTCTGGCAATCTCTGGCAGAGGCCAGGCCTTGGTTAGACACTAGGAATGAAAACATTGTTTGATGAGCAAAGCCAAGCTTATATTCGCTATGTGTTCAATGCAGCGAAACAGATCAACCAAAACTGAACCCAAGATATTATGAATGAAAGTGGACCACCATAACCACAACTTCAATCTGGTAATCACTTACTCAAAATAAAATTATAATTTTGCTACCATCGTCAAAATAAAAATCATGCTTGGAGGTCAATTATACATACCACATTCATAAATGCTTCTGAAGCGTAAATCACACACCGGACCAATACCATGAACAACAAATAAAAGATGATCAACTTTTGCTGGTTCCCCTTTAAATATAAAATATAAATATATCAGTAATTATGATGATTGAAGAGCTTATTTGTAATGTAAATCTATATAAGAAAACCTTTGTGAAAACGTACCATCAAGAATTTCATCGATGTTATCAACCCCACGTTTGACAACACGAGGGCGCATCTGTCCATCAGAGGCTGTACCCCATTCATCCATCAACCCCGATGGTCTGAAGTGAACTATTACGTTGGAGTTGTGCATTACAACCGTTTCGCCATTTTCTAGTTCAATCCTCCTGTTCCATGTGTTTTCTAAAGCAGAGTTTTTAAATTCCATCTGCAAGGGATAGCCACACAATAAGATAATGTAAGAAACAATGTTATAGTAAGCGATGCCATGTTAGGGGGTGCAATTGCATCGTCTGCAACCCCCTTCCGCCCCAGAAGCTTTCTTAGCACGTCAAACTTTGTTTTGCTTCGTGATGAGACAAATGATAATAAAAGGGTAATACAGTAGTTAAAACATGCAGATTTAATGAATTTAAGGAAGACTGATTATTTTCCCTGAGTCTCCCAAAAAACTGCGGGGGACTTAAGACCTCTGCAAGTTAGTCAAGTAAATGTATAAATTTAAAAAAGGATTGAAGTTTTTAAAGCTTTTTAGAACTAACTAGTTTGTTATACTGTACGAAGTAACAATAAATGATGTGAGTGTTCTACCTAAATAGCTACAACCACTTTACACCAAAAAGAGTAATTTAAATGATTTCAAAGATAATTAATCTAAATAATTTTTAGAGTTTCCCTTAATAATTTTAAAAGCTCATCTGTATTTAACAGGGAATAACTCAGTAAACACCAGATTAAAATAAATTATCAATAAACTAAAGCTCTGTCCAGATTATCTGTCATATGCCCATATATAGTCATGATGTGACTAAATATGGTAATGATGTGATTTCATCAAGACCATATTTAGGCATGCGACATATTTTTGTCAAATAAAATTTGTTAGTATGGACAGGGCTTATGTATGATGCTTAGGAAGTGGAGTTTTTGTTGCTCTTCGAACTAATTCTTAACTTGGCGGGATTTGAACCCAGGACCCTGAGATTGGAACGACAAAGCTACTTTAACATGATTTAACATAATTATGATGGGAGAATATTATAAACATAAATATGTTTATAAATTTATAAATAAACAAAAAACAGTTCACATATCAGAAATTATCTCACAAACTTACTTCTAGGTAGTCTGCAAGTGATTCTTCGTACGGAATAAATCTGTTCTCGCCTTCGGCTTTGTAGAACCATGTGCAACGTCGTACTTGAGACAGACTCTCTTCCCAATAAATAGATTGCCTGCTTCGATTTGATAGATTGACATCATATCGACCACCATCAGTGCTAATGTAACATTTCTCAGGGTCTGGTTGCACTGCAAAGATTTAAAAAAAAATTATCATTGATAATAAATTCCACTAAATATTAATAAATTTACAATTTTATAAATTCATAGCAATATACATTATATATAGTGTTGTGTAAACAACAAGTAATACCATGTTTATAATAAAAGTAATTTTATAATAGTAGGCTCTAAAATTGATGAAATAAGCCTTTGAAACCCCTAAATTGTCAACATTTTCTAGGGCTTCGCCCTGTGGACCATTTTCGTAATTTTTCTAGCGACGCCCATCCACACCGACTTTGATCTTGTTGGGGACATCGCCCCCTCCCCTCGTTGCGGATCTTGGACCCCCGTCAAGCTAATCCTGGCGCCACCCCTGTAATAAGAATAATACGTTATTGAAACGGTATATTGGATTGGATTGGATTTATTCGGTGTAAACACCAAGGATAGCCAACGAAAGTCTAGAAGAAGACTTATTTCCAGTGGGGTCATTCTGATGGTGATTGGGCAGTACACTGGGAGACAATCCCCTACTCTTTTCCGAAGAGTGTACTGCGTTCTTTAACATGCACATGGGCCATAAATGCACACAGGACCAACGGCTTAAACGTCTCATCCAAAAGACGGTGCGCTATTGTAACTTGTATTTCAGCCCTCTAGCTGAAACACAAAGAGAGGCAGCGATGGGAATTGAATATGGTGATTGGACAGTACACCGGGAGACAATCCCCTACTCTTTTCCGAAGAGTGTACTGCGTTATTTAAAGTGCACATGGGCCATAAATGCACACAGGACCAACGGCTTAAACATCTCATCCGAAAGATGGTGCGCTATTGTAACTTGTATTTCAGCCCTCTAGCTGAAACACAAAGAGAGGCAGCGATGGGAATTGAATATGGTGGCGGTATCCGTTTAAATAAATGAATTTTTGATTTTAATTTATTAATTTTAGAGTGATTTTTCCTATTTTATGTTTCTTTTTTATTCCTGTTTCTCTTTCAGTTTGGAGAGCCACTTGGCAGTATTTTAATATACTCTTGGTTATCCTGTCTTCCCGAGTTTGAAACTGTTTTGTGTGTTCAAATTAGACAAAATAAATGAAATGAAATGAGAATGAAATGAATAAATAATAAACATAAATGTTAAGTTACCAGAGTTGTAGGTTTCTTCTAAAGTGTAGGAATCTTTAAAGCTGAATGGCTTCCAAACTTGTTTGTTTTCCACTTCTTTGCAATAAAACCAGTGAGGCTGTACTGGCTGGTAAACAGGATTAAATATTGCAGGTTGTGGCCGAGCGGCAACTTGCAGTTGCTGGACTTCTGCTACTGTTGGGGGCGGTCTACTTGCATCAAACTAGAACATCAACATAACAAACATAAGCATCTTGGTTATTATATTGGTTGTATATTATTTGAAATAGGTCTATTTTAATTGTTATATGGTAATAAATTATTCTCAAACAATAAAAAAAAATCTACAGCAATGAATAATAATGAAGTATTTTATTGTTCATACAATCTGTGGGAATGGGGGAATAAGTAAGTCTGCATGATTTAAGGCATACAGTACACATTGAGATGGAAGGTTCTATTACATAGGAAGGAACATTAGCGTTTGTTATCCAGGTAAGTTTTCGAGACATAGACTTTGGAAGTGCTTTGTACCAATTTTCACAAATTGTATGTTGTGTAGGTGCAAATAAAAGGCAAATATCAACTACTCTCTGTCAGTATAAACAGTATCAATAATGTTTTCTGTTGTGTATGTTTGGTTAAATTTTAAAAATATCAATCGTAAGTTTAACAAACTTACCTGCGGCATTTGATAATTAACTACTCCAGCCTGTTGCCCTAACTCTGTTGGAGGTGGACCAATATTTGTCTGTGGTAGTTGTGCCATTTGTGGTGGAGGACCGCCACTAACTGGATGTGGCATTGGTTTATGCTGGTAGCCTCTCATATTAAAGCCAGATGGTGGTGGTTGCCCAGGTGGGGGACCAGCAGAAACTGGCAAAGTTGGCATTTGAGGCGGTTGTAGCGGCTGTTGAACATAGGCATCATGGCTTAGTGCAGTTTGCGGAGGTAAACCTGGTGATATGCTAGGAGAAGAAAATAGCTGCTGGCTTTGGGCCTGTGTATTTGCTGGTCCAAATAGTGATGCTGTACTGCCAACTGAGGGGGATGACTGTGACTTATTTAAAAAAGGATCTTGAGGGGGTGGGACATTTGATTGGAATAACATTGAAGTTGACTGGTTAGGTTCTGAATCAAATTCGCTTTGACCCAAGAAGCTATCCGCCTCACCATCTTCTGTAAGAATTGAATGAAAAAAAGACCATTGAATTGATACCAGCAGCCATTATTGTGTCTAAAAAATAGAAAATAATCTAATTAGACCTATTAGAAAGTAGAAAACAGCACTGGTTATGAAATGATTACCAAGTTATTAAGATTTAAGAATGAAATTCTATATCTTTATGAGGAATAGATAAAATATGGCAGTGGCTACGAAAGGAATACAGTACCGTACGCTGTGTTGGTAATGGCGAGTGTCCCTACTGTAGGCCTAGCTGTTGCCATCCTAACCCTCTTTATCGTTACCGAGATAGTGTACGGTACTGTACCACTAGACCATCAGTAAAATAATAGATATACTACTAAAAAAAAAATAATAATAAAATAATAAAACTTAAAGACAAATTAAGTAAAATTTGAATTGCTCTTTTTCAAGAACTACAAACAAATTTCAACTTTGTGTAACTTTACACTTTCACAAAAAAAAACCCCAATTTTAAATGATTAATTTACATTTTATGACTGTTTTATTAGCTAGGCATAGGCCTAACTAAGGGCCCTAGGCCTAGGATATTTTATATAATATTAATAATCCTTACATTTCCTTGTAGAAATTTAACGGTACTGTATATCAAAAGACAATACGAAATGCTATTAATAAAACTTCCATAACCCAGTGAAGACATTTTTAATCAACGACCAAGGCTAGGCCTATTCAAAACAAGGAAGCATCATTACTCACTAACCTGCAGGGAATAGAGAGGCGGTGGCTGCTGGTACCGGTCTCAGCGCATCTGGGCCTAGGGTAGTAGTATTACTCGGGGGGAAAAGAAGGAGCGGTGGAGTGTTTTCTTTTTGCTCATTCATGGTTAAAAAATTATCATCTAAATTATGTCTTGTTTGTTTAAGATGGCTTGCATTAAATATCAATTTTCGGAAGCAAATTTACCCTATGTTATTGTCGAGATCTTTCACTCCAAAAAAACACAGGGACACGTCATGTCAAAATAGACCCTAATATTATGTATAGTCGAACCCGTGTAAATATTTTGTTATTTATTCACATTAAAACATACAAATTTAAGAAGCTATTTATTAAAATTAATATTTTTATATTATATTATACAATTAAAAACATAGGTTTTGTATTTAACACGTTCTATCAGTAACAAATTTACGAAAAAAAATCTTATAATGCAAAGTTATTTACCCTCCAAAAGAAATGTATGAGTCCAAGCAGATAACCTTTTAAAAATCTGAATTGCCGTACATTATATTGTGTTTTTTACAGAAATAATTTCCAATGGACACCGATATTTTAAAAAAATATTTAAATATATATAAAAAATATATAAAAAAGCTATAGTATTTTTGGGGTTTTTTTTCGGCATTCAAAGAGTCGTGTTTTATGTACAATTTTGTTTTATCAAATATTAAGTATGTTGTGATCACTCAAGGGTGATTTAAAGGGACATGTGAATAATTTCGCGCCAAACAAACTCCAGAATACCAGTGCGAACAAAAGCATAACAGATAACAGTACAGTAGTTTTGAATCATCCTAGTTTTGGCTGGCAGCAACAACGAAATACCTTATGTCTATAAACGTCCATATAAACAACATTTAACTAGTAAAATGCCCGGGCTTACTGATTGGCAAAGTAATCCGTTATCGACGGTTCAAAACATATTTGGTGAGACCAATAATTATGTTAATACAGTACAAAAGAACAGTAATTTTCATGAAATAATGTAGGCCTAGGCCCTAGTAGTAGGCCTAAAGGCTAAAGCCAGGCAGCCTAGTAGAAGGCCAGGTCTAGCTAGGCTACGTCTTTAACATACAAGGCATCGATCGGCCCAGGCCTGGCCCTAGAGTAGATCAGCTAGAGTGAAGACAGTAGTACTACTAACTAGGCCTAGCTTAGGAATTAATACTGTATTACCGGGCGGGCCTACTACTGTTATAAGTTATCTCCCAACGGTGGGTATCACTATCATCACATTCACAATACTGCGTGTGCAGCAAAAATTAGCCAGACCTTCCAGAGGAAGTGGTTTGTCCTAACTTGGGACCCCTGGATTTATTTGTACCATTTTTCATTATTTTA
>NW_022750455.1:1213635-1235076 GCF_011630105.1 Anneissia japonica
ATAGATATTTAAATATCGTTATTATTACCATATTATTTCTATTAGTATTGCTAAAATAAATATTACTATTAATATTGTTGTTGTTATCACCTTTATTATCATTATTATGACTAATTAGTATTATTAAAGTAAATATTTGAAAAGGACGGACATGTCACTGGTGAATCACGTCATTGGATGCATCCTTGTCACTGACGGGCTTCAAACATATCCCCCAATGGTCGAACAAATATGAAGGACTGAAGTCTGTCACTCAACAATACCAATTGTTCCTATTGTGGATAATTGATATCAGATGCTGCACCCCACCTAATTTTAACGTAGGCCTAATTCTTGGGCGTGGTTCTGAAGAAAATAGTATCGAAATGCACGCCATCGTGCATTCATTTGATTTTAGTCGGATTCAAAATCAATTTTTAACATTTAAAAAATCATAATGTGGTTTTTCTATTTTAATTTTTTATGATTAGGTCTACAGTATGTACTCATGTTTTATGTCAGTGTTTTAACGTGAACAAAATTAAACATTAATATATGTGTTTTTCTTAATTATTAAGATTGCTTAAATTGTTAATGTTACAATTGTCAGATTTTATTCCATTCTGTAAGTGGCGTTTTTTCTCTGTTGAATAAGAGTACAATGTGAAGAAATGTATACAACGATCTCACGACGATGTGAGGATGATCAGAATTTTACTAAAATATACTGTGTACTTCATTTTAATCATGACGAAAAGGGATGCAGAAACTGTAATACCGTATTTACTTTTTATTTTAATTATAAATAACTTGTGGCCGAGTTAACTTGTGGCCGAGTTGACTTGTGGCCGAGTTGACTGCAGCCGAACTTTCTGTGGCCGAGTTGATTTGTGGCTAAGTTGACTTGTGGCCGAGTTGACTGTGGCCGAGTTGACCTGCACCCGTTTTATTAGCTAGGCATAGGCCTACTAAGATCCCTAGGATATTTTATATAATATTAATAATCCTTATCTTACATTTCCTTGTGGAAATTTAACGGTACTGTATATCAAAAGACAATACAAAATGGTATTAATAAAACTTCCATAACCCAGTGAAGACATTTTTAATCAACGACCAAGGCTAGGCCTATTCAAAACAAGGAAGCATCATTACTCACTAACCTGCAGGGAATAGAGAAGCGGTGGCTGCTGGTACCGGTCTCAGCGCATCTGGGCCTAGGGTAGTAGTATTACTCGGGGGGAAAAGAAGGAGCGGTGGAGGGTTTTCTTTTTGCTCATTCATGGTTAAAAACTTAACATCTAAATTATGTCTTGTTTGTTTAAGATGGCTTGCATTAAATATCAATTTTCGGAAGCAAATTTACCCTATGTTATTGTCGAGATCTTTCACTCCAAAAACACAGGGACACGTCATGTCAAAATAGACCCTAATATTATCTATAGTCGAAATCGTGTAAATATTTTGTTATTTATTTACATTAAAATATACAAATTTAAGAAGCTATTTATTTAAAGTAATATTTTTATATTATATTATACAATTAAAAACATAGGTTTTGTATTTAACACGTTCTATCAGCAACAAATTAACGAATAAAATCTTATAATGCAAAGTTACTTACCTTCCAAAAGAAATGTACGAGTCCAAGAAGATAACCTTTTAAAATCTGAATTGCCGTACATTATATTGTGTTTTTTACAGAAATAATTTACAATGGACACCAATATTTTTTTTTAAATATATAAAAAAGTTATAGTATTTTTGGTTTTTTCTCGGCATTTAAAAACGCGTGTTTTATGTACATTTTTTTTTTATCAAATATTAAGTATGTTGTGATCACTCAAGGGTAATTTAAAGGGACATGTGAATAATTTCGCGCCAAACAAATTTGAGTGCCAGTGCGACAAAAAGCGTAACAGAACAGTATAGTAGTTTTGAATCATCTTAGTTTTGGCTGGCAGCAACAACCAAATATAAACGTCCATATAAACAACATTTAACTAGTAAAATGCCTGGGCTTACTGATTGGCAAAGTAATCCGTTATCGACGGTTCAAAAAATATTTGGTGAGACTACCAATAATTATGTTAATACAGTACAAAAGAACAGTAATTTTCATGAAATAATGTAGGCCTAGGCCCTAGTAGTAGGCCTAAAGGCTAAAGCCAGGCAGCCTAGTAGAAGGCCAGGTCTAGCTAGGCTACGTCTTTAACATACAAGGCATCGATCGGCCCAGGCCTGGCCCTAGAGTAGATCAGCTAGAGTGAAGACAGTAGTACTACTAACTAGGCCTAGCTTAGGAATTAATACTGTATTACCGGGCGGGCCTACTACTGTTATAAGTTATCTCCCAACGGTGGGTATCACTATCATCACATTCACAATACTGCGTGTGCAGCAAAAATTAGCCAGACCTTCCAGAGGAAGTGGTTTGTCCTAACTTGGGACCCCTGGATTTATTTGTACCATTTTTCATTATATTATTTTGGGAAGTTTGTTGTTACACCAGACGTCACCCAATTCCTGGAGGCTATATTGCGGATCAGGAGCGATCCATGGACCACGGGTATGTAGCCGAGGTCGAATATCTGCAATGAGTTATGGTTAGGGTTAAAACATTAAGAAGATATTCAACCTTGGCTACATTGAAACCTTATTAAAAATAATTTTTTTTTTTAAATAAGGAGAATATATCTTATTTGTATATTATTTTCGGAAAATCGGAAGAAAAAAATCAGGAAACTTCTAAAAATCCAAAAAGTTCATACTGATGGGAAAGATATGTGAGGCCTCCCTTCTATCTGGCAAGGTGCAACATGTGTATAAAAATATTTCTGTATTTTAAGCTATTAGTATGTTTGTGTTTAATTTACAGTTGAAGATAATAATTTGACAACTTTAACAAGTAGGGTTACAACAACTTTTCAACATCGCTTGTCAGATCCTGAATCATTACTATGGGTAAGCTGTAATAATATAAGTTTTGTTGGATTTGCTAAAAAAAAAATAACAGATACAAAATAAAAATGGAATAATATATTATATACTTAATTTATTTTTATAATAAATTAAGTATTATTCAATTATTATTTTGTATCTGTGATTTTTTTTCATTTTAAAGATGTACCTCTTATTGCAATTTTTCAAAATAATCTAACATAATATAAATTAAAATTTATTTTATATTAAATTTATATTATATTATTTTGAAAAATTCCAGTTTTTGTAACTTTTCATTCATATTTTATTTTACTTAATTTGTTTTACTTACTAGGCTAATTACAGTATAACATATTTTGTATAGATATTCCAACTAGCAATTATTTTTTTTTTTATTTTCTGGTTTGTGAATGTTTACCTAGCAATTATCTAGTGCAAATTTCGAGCCCTGCTTAGTTTTCTACAGCTACAACCCTGAGGGTCAGGCTCCTTCTGGCACTGCAGTGAAGTCGCGAGAGTCTCAGAAGTTTCCCTGAAATTGGGACGGCCTCCGTGTAAGCAAGCAGGCAAGAATCTCTTAAAAAATATCCAATATCTCCTGCAACTTCATAAAATTTGCATTTTTTTTACTACTTTATTATCAATTGTATCATTGACGTCACTTGAACGGGTATTTTGCAGCTCTTTATACAGGAAACACGCAAAGTGCAGTGTAAGCTCAGTGCCGATGGGTAATACTGTAGATTACCAATTATTTTTAATAACCTAAATAGGATATGGATATCTTTCAGGATAATCTTACTGCATTTAAATTGAAGATCATGCATTCTCCTCAAGAAGAGAACGCATGATCTTTATTTTATCAATCGGATTATTTATTTTGTGTTTTTTTTTTTTTTTTTTTTTTTATCAATAGGATTTTGTTCGTGTTTTTTGTATATTTGTTATTGATATATCTATTTGTCTGCAGTATTTATATACTAGATAATAACGTTTAACTAAAGAAGCTCATTTTCCCAGAACTCTCGAAAGGGATTTCTTCCAAATTGTAACCCCTGTCACCGCCACTGCTCAATCCCCCTTCCATATTACGGTTAGAGCTAGTTATTACAATAATAATAATAATAATAATAATTAATGTATTCTATTTATATTGCGCCTTTTCCAGTAAAGATTGTTCAGATGCACATCACAAAGAAATCATTAAAATTACGCCAAAACTACAGTTTTATTACATTATATATTTATTTATTTATTTATTATTATAGATTATATAGTTTTAATTTATATTATATTATTAGTATAGTATAAGAAAGTATAATACATACTTCAATACTTGGAGTATGTATTATACTTTCTTATCTGAGATTAATCAGTGGACTTTTCGGTTAGTATAGTATATTACTGTATATATTATATATATACTATTGTTGTATATATTATTTATAATATATTATATATTTAATAAAATTACAGATACCTTCATTGAATGATACATCACTACATGACCTCAAGACCAATGTGTTGGTCCGATTCCGTTGTATGATTCAAGACATGTACGATCCAGAGTTCTACATCGGGGCTTATGAGGTCTTGGACAAAAATACTGGTCAGAAGGTAAGGCTACATGTTAAGTATGTATGTGTGTCTGTGTATGTATGTGTGTCTGTGTATGTATATTTTTAACCTCTTAAGCAAGACTCTTTGTTCACCTTGTTTCAACAACCTACCGCCAAACCTAAGATTTCAAATAGAAATCCAACCTGCTGCATTACAACAACAATAATACTAAGCATGGGCTTAAGGGCACCCTTTAATAATTTTTTTTTTCACTTTCGCACATTTGGGTTCTTTCATCAATAAAATATTTTTTTCCTACTCCAACCAGATACAATTGGCAGAACCGTTTTTTGCCTAATTTAGAGAGACATACTGTACATAATGGTTCATTTGTTGATATTTGAAACCTCGTATACAATTAAGCTAGATGACTATGGCCTTGAAGTACAAGTAATTTGGACAAAAAAAAATATAATGTTTATAGAAACACATTACTTTTTATGGTTAGAAAATTATGGTTTTGATTAGACAGTCCTTTGGGACACAAAGTGAATTAGATAGTCAAAATTTTAATTTTTTTAAGGAAAAATCAATGACCATTTTAGAATTTTTTAATTTGAAGTCAAGCTCCAGAGGAAAAAAAGTGTGATATGTTGTAGAACTGATTTTTCTAAAACACGAAAAAGTGAGATACAGATTTTGAATATTTAAAACTGGGGGAAAAGATATTCCTTTGAAGGAAGTTTTTTTATTTTATTGCCCCAGTTTTTAAACTTTCAAAAATCTGTATCTCATTAACCATTCCTAAGTTTTTCGTCAAACAAATTTTTTGTGTTTTAGAAAAATCAGTTCTACAACTTATCAAAAAAATTTTTTTCCTCAGGATCCTGACTTTAAAAATGATTTTTAAGGTGATAGGTTATTTCTTTCTTTTTATACACTCAGATTTTAAAGTGTGGCATGTACCGTGATATAGCCGAATGCGCGCCACATCAACACATCGACACAAACGCAGCCTCAACTGTCCCTCTCGATCGTCAGACACTATACTGTGTGCCCATACCTGGTGAAAACCAGTGGGTTAAGAATGTATCCTTTTGTTACATAATGCAGCAAATTACTATTTCCAAGCCAAGTAAGGATTTACTTGGTTATGGGATTTTCCGCTGTATTGTTCGGTATACAGGCACGGAGCTGAGAATATTGGAATTGCCCAGCCTGCATATATTGTTTGGTATATAGGCATAGGGCGTAGGTATGCACTTTATGGAGTAACTGCTCTAGTATTTCTTTTGATTTAAATTTTTTAAATTTGGTTACATTCATCATCAGTTTCACAGCAATGCATCGTTGGCGGCCTTTTTTCCTTCAAAGAAGGCTGAAGTTAATAATTATGTTAATGATATACTGTGCAATATGCAACCTTGTTATATTTCTAAATAGTGTAAGAGATACAAAGAAAATTACTGCAATACATCATTACAACATTTTCATCTTAAATGAGGAGAGAGAGCTAAAAATACATAAAGTCTCATTGTTCAAGGACACGAGCAATGCGACACGCTCAATATGGAACTAATGATCCGATGACATGTATTATGTGACTACATAGAACAAAATTAAACTTATTAGGAGCCCAAAGACTTAACATTCACCCACGGTGCCTGTTTTAATTATCTTCTATCGCTTCGGATGTTACAGTATAATCATCCAAATGAAAAAAATCTTATTTTATAGCCTAGCTGAGAGTAATGTGATTGGTTAATTTTTATCAGACTGCTTTCTTGCTGGAGGGCATTTTATCTGTTTCCTTATTCAAATCAGTAAATTAACTCTTAATATTGTATTGTCAAGAAAGAATGAAAATCTACTGAATTTCTATGCACTTTGCACCAGTTGATGATGGAGTAGGCACTGTTCGCAAAGAAGCACCACATCAAACAATAATATTTTCCTAAGCACCATTCTTGAATAAACTCTGCACTCCTTTCTAAGAATTCTATTTTTTAATCAGCATTTTGGCGCTTATTTAGTACATTTAAAAATAGGTTTATGGTGAAATTTTAGCCCTGTCCTTTTTATTGTATGAATTTTAGGTGTTTTTCCATTAATAAAAAAATAGATTTATGCCGATAAATCAAAATGCAAGCAAGCAAGAACGTGCCATAATTCACGGCCAAAACGAAGACTCGATGAGGATCAGTTGACCACATCTTCTGGAGGTGGGCTAGATCTTTCAACCCAAGCCAGGACTTCAGCACAGTCAATGGATGTTGAATCTACTGAGAGTACAAGTCCTGAGAAAAAAGCTAAAGGAGAAGGAGGAGAGGAAGCAAGATCGATGAATGGACATACACAAGACCTTAATTTCCCTCTTGCAAATGAGAAGGGCCCAGCCTGTCTTGTCAAGGTGAAGTCAAATACTGTAACATAATTTGTCCTAGTTGAGCTACTGGAAAGTTTAATTGATGATTTAAACTTCTCTTTTTTTTTTTATAAACTGAAGAATAAAAACAACAGGCATTTACGACTGCTATCTGCTTGCCTTCATCAGGCAATCAGCTGCTATGGTGTTTTCAGTTTCAGCTGATGTAATGTAAAGTGACCTACTTTTGTGGTCATAACAGGAACGTCCGTAGCAGGGGCCTTGGGGCGCGGATGGGAGGTTTTTGTTAACGTGGTCTCCTAGGATATACTTTGATGGAGGGGAGGGCTAAGTTAACTGACAGGGGTCTGATAATTTTTGACGAAGACTTTGTTCAGTCGGAGAGGCTAAGCTCCTTGAGCCTAGCAAATATTGTATTTCACGGGGAGACGTAATAAAATAGAACCAGTGACATAAATATCTCGGTGCTTTAGTGGACACAGTCCCTAGGCTGGTTTACTGACAGCCCTCTACACACTTACATTCATATTAATTTATTTTCCAGAAACTACCTTACAAAATACAAACAATAATATGTAAACTCACAGTTAAAAAAAGAGAAATGGAATAGATAAAATAAAAATTCAAAGGACACAATCTGAATATTTAAACAAGAACTTAAAGACTGTAAAGTTCAAACAAATAGTATTTTCCATTCCATTCTAAAGCTCTGTCCAAACTATCAAATTTGAAAAAAACATGTGACATACCTAAATATGGTCATGATGACATCACATCATGACCATATATAGGCACATCATGACTATATATGGGCATAGGCACATCATGACTATATATGGGCATATAGCAGTTTTTTTTTTTCTTCAATATTCGATAGTCTGCAAAGAGCTTAAACATGAATGCTGAATACTGATTGTTTTGGCTATCGTACAGCTGTACCTGTGTGTGTGATAGTGAACTTGAGTAAAGTTTTCATGGGTTTTAGGTAGTAATTTTGCTATTTTCTTTTAAATGTCAGATCCGATTGTAAGTCACCGATAACTAGATGGATATATAAATCTTGTGTTTTGGATTATACTCCAGGGACAACTTCAGTGAACCACCTGCCAACAAATATAAAACTATGATATTTTAACTCAAATATTGAACTACATTTTGAGAGTTTAAATGCTCGCAGTGCTTGTTTTTATTTGTTGCTGCATTCATGAGGAAATTGGAGTAGAAGATTTTGACTATTTGCAAGTGAATGCAAAATAGTATAACATATTTTAGATTATAAAAATATAATAAATGAAATAACATTAATATGTAAATAATATATTAAAGTATTTTATTTATTAATTTCTAAAATGCAAGTCTTGTATTCATGATATTAAAAGGAAATAATGAAATACAAGCAATAATTGTTCTAATTATATTTTATAAGCTATTTAAACATTTGTAGTAAAATTCCATCTGCAGTATATACATACACTTTCTTTTATACTCTTTATGTACATTTTCCCCACAGATTTATGCAAATTTTGATGGGTTTAAAGTGAATGATGTCATTGAGTTTGTTGGCATACTCTCTGTTGACCCAGCCTTGGCTGAATCATCATCAGAAGGAGAAATGTAAATATATTTTGCATTATTTAAAAAATATACTTAACTAACAAAACTTTCTAAGAAACCTTTATTAATGTACACAAGTTATTTGCTTTTCTTTAAGCCGGTTACGCACTGCATGCGACGGCAACGTGACGAAGAACGCACGCGAAGATGCAGACCCAACGGATCGTCTTTTTAATGAGGATCCGTTTAGATTGCCACTGACAATCAGCAGACGACGCTGCGTTGTCTATCGCTCGCCGGAAGCAAATGTGGATTCATCGTGCGACAGTCTTACGACCGTCGTGCCACGCAGTGAGTGTCCGTCTTTAAACAATAAATTATCCTCGCTGATTAAGATTCATAAAATTCACCTGTCCTTTATCTTTTTTTGACTCTGAGATTTAATACGCAATAGGTAATTTCTTTTATTGCCATATATTCTTTTAATAGACTTTGAATTTACAGGCAATAAAACTAATGAGTTTTGCAGTTAAAAGTCTGAAGTATCGGTGAAAAGTGAATTGTTTTGATGTGTGTTAATTATTGGAGGTAGTTAATGCATATGTTTATGAGTGATTCAATAAGTTTATTGCTTTTTTGAGTCAATATTTGTTCGACAGACACTATTTCTTTCAGCATATACCAGCTTGAAAATCTCATAAACTTGAAAAATATTTGGCCGGACCAATAATTTACAACTCAATATTGTTTGTAAGCCAAATTCTACTTTCTCTGACGCAATCAAACATAACCTGCACATTCAAATTTGGAGGGGGCCGGCTGGGACCTTCCTCCAACCTGCCACTTCCCAGTGGTGAAACTAGGTTCCGATGGGCCCTTTTTCGAGAGTGCAGTCATCACACGGGTTAAGAATGCTATATCTAGAAAAATAATGACCAAATCACAATTAGTTTTTAAAATAATATGGAATAAATTAAAATAATTATTCAATGCAATATGAATAACAATGAATTTTTCGCCTATTATATTTATACGAGTTGACGGATATTGTGAAATACATAGCCTATAAAAAGATGTAGCCTAATTAAATTAACATGTGTTATGAATACACAGGGACACAGGGTACATTATGCTATGCATTATCTAGTAAACCTATTAAATGTCTTTTGAATTAAGCTAGGTGAATACGTTAGATTTTCAAATAACAGACTGCTAATATATTTTTTAGTATTATTATTTAGTAAAGATTTGGTTTTATTAATGGCAGGAGGACCATGTATGTAGGTATTCCCATCATATGGACAGATCTACCTACCAGTTGATAAGTACTCAATAGAGCAATAAGAATCAGGGGCATCAACTTTGGGTGGAGGGTCAATATTAGAATAATACTGTATGTTTCTACAGGGGTTCTACTCAGGCCCTACAACACTCCCGGTCAGGGTGGTAGGACAAACGCCAGGGAAAATCAGCAATTTTGATTAGATACTTATTAACTGATAGATAGGCCTACTTATTAATCAATTCAACTGATCGAATTACACTTTTTTGATTAAAAATTACTATGACATGGCCCAGGCTGCCCAATATACATGCGTACAACCCGTAGCTGAGCTATGTCCCTGGTTCGAGACGAATACGTGTCAATTCTTTTAGAGTATTTTTTGCAAAATACTAGCAGGCCGTATGGTAATACATCGGCTAGTGTAAAACATCATTTTTAAATATATCATTTCTACTGTTAAAGCAATGATTAACTACTACTTGTACGTACGTTAATATTTATGAAATACCATAGTGACAAATATAAATGATAAAGCATGAATGGTTAAATGATATATTTAGTACAAGTATGAATGATTGATATAATAGAATAGTGCATGTTTTGAGCTATAGACAAAGACGAAACTAATGAAAAGAAGTCATGTTAATGCAATGGTGATTATGTATATTTGGCCGGACCAATTAAACAGTTTCCGACGCCCCTGGAAAATGAATTGCAACGAGACAAAAGGCACAATATTTTTTGGGTATTTAATGAAATGAGGCCTCTACGATTTAGTGAATAAATGTTTAAAAGTATTACGACGGTAACACTGTTAAATTTCATTTGAATCACACGGTGAGTAAAGCCCCTCTCCCACTAGGGTTTTTTCAGCATACAAGTTAAAAGAATTTGCCAAGTTGCAAACTCGGCAAGAACTCATAGGATGATTCGGGAAGTTCGGGGAGAACTTGTACCTACTCGTAGAAGCTCTGAACTCAAGGCGCTAATTACTAACTCGTAGTAAACTCTGAGGACTCGTGGGTAACTCGTAGAGTACTCGGGGTACTCCTACCTAACTCTTAAACTGCTTTGGATACTCGGCGGTTTTGTAATCCACGAGATTGATGCGAGAACCCCAAAATGAGTACTAGTTGAGTACGAGTGCACCGAGTTGGTTATAATCACCAGGAACATTTGGTCGGAATGCTCGTACCTAACTCGTATCTAATACGGTACAAACTCATTACGCTCGTAATAATCTTGTAAAGCTTGTAATAAACTTGGTGCTTCGCTCGGCATAATTCATATATAACTCGTAACCAACGCCATAAGGTCGTACCTTACTCGTAGCTGACGCGTAGTAAGCTCGTATAAAGGTCGTTTCCCAAGCGAATTAAATCACAAGTTTTACGAGTTTTTATCTCATAGAATTCGTGTAACTCTTGCATGAAATCAACCTAGGTGGGAAAGGGGCTTAACTCGCCAATTACAGGATAGATGGTGCTTTATAAACCAAGTCTCTAGGTGAGACTTAGGGAGTGGAGTCGTTTTCAGTCGTGAGAAAAATTCTTGCTGTGACAGGAATTGAACCCAGGACTTTTGGATTAGAGGGCAAGCACCTAACCACTAAACTATACAAATCCACTTCCATTAAATAATTGATGGACCTGTCAAAGTAACAATATGCAAAATATATTAATATCTTATTCATATTACACAGTAGTAGTAGAAATGTGTTTACACAATGAATAGTATTGACACTTCGGAACATTACGATTTTAAGTATTGAGAGAAATCCCAAATCATGCAATTTGTGGTGCATGGTATGCTCTACCCCTCATCATAATGGACCTTTTTGAAGTGTCAATCAAACTAAAAACTGACTAATCAGAACAATGCTGGTTTGATTTGATTTGATTTATTTCGAAATTATCACAACTAAACAGAGTACAAAATTAAACGAATTAAACAACAATAAGAGAATTTCAGGATAACCCTTTAACCATTTCTGCTTGTTTCCGAAGGGGTCACGTTACAATAATAATAAAAAACGTTTATGGTTTAAGTTTCAGTTGATAGAAAGAAAAAGAATGATAACATATTTTTAGATTTAAAAAAATATATTTTTATTCATTTTTTATTATACTTTTAGGTTTTCAATTGAAGGTGCAGAAAGCATGATCACAGAGGAGCAAAGAGTTCATTCGCCACCGCCTTCTCTTGTTCCAAGATTGCATGCCGTTATTGCAAATAAACTCACTCATTCAAATCCTGTGTTGCCAGCAAATCTCAGTTCTCCCTCCGCCAAACCAGGTATGGAAATTCCAACTGATCTTCATATCCCCTTTGCCAATCCAGTCAGGCAAATGTTATAGTTTTTATACTTCCTAATGAGCCTTGTATGGCTTCAATATAATGAAACACTTGCCTGAATATTCAGTAACATGCACTAAAAATAGCTTCTTTGAAGACCCATGATCCTGACCTTTAAGAATAATCAGCTATTATGTGCATACATTGCTAAAAATATCAATATGAGCCCTGGCTGGCTATACACAATAGAGATAAATGATTATTTTGTAATTCAATCAACCTATATTCATCCATAAAAGATTTTTTATTTTTTTTTATTTCAACAATCTTTAATGAGGGTGGTCCATCCAGCCGAAGCTGATCATTAGGGACCCTCAATACACATAGTAAAACAAAACAAAAGAGCGTATTAAAATAATTAAATTACAGTAAAATAAATAACAACCTCTCAATTCAAAATTTACATAAAGAATTAATTCAAAATTAAATAAAAAACTTAATATAAAAATTAAAATTAAATTACAATTAAAGATGTAAATGAAAGAGCAATATTAAAAAACAATAGGCAAAAGGGACATTAAAGCAACAAAGGGAATAAAGTAGCCTAAATAAAATAATCAAATAAATAGATAATAGGCCAATGTATATGAGAACTATAAATCAAATCACTCTTAATTTAAAGAAAATAAATCAATTTAAATTAATAAATAAAACAGAAAATAAATAATAAGTTAGAAATCAAAAGATGAATTCTCAGTGCAAATTCAAAACACAATTAAAAAAAAAAAAAAAAAAAAAACAAAGACCAAAGAAACAGAATTACAGGAGAGAAAGAAGGAGGTAACTTTTGAGGGACGATTTAAAGGAGGAGTAAGTAGAAGCATTGCGGATATCTATGGGAAGAGAGTTAAAGAAAGAGGGGGCATTAAAGCTAAATGAAAGTTTGAAAAGTTCAAAGTGGGGTCTGGGGATGTGCAAGTCCCCAGATTTTTGTAATTTTTGTGAGACACTGACAAATTGTTTGGGGAGCAAGATTGTGTAGAGCTTTAAAAGTTGATATCGATATCTGTCATGGAAAGGAAGGGTCTTAGCACAAGAGAAGTGGAAAGAAGTTAAATGAGTAGTAGGAGGAAGATTAAGTAGGATGCGAATAGCTTTATTTTGAATTTTTTGAAGTTTAACGGTAGTAGTGGGTTTGGAACCCCAGACAGAGCAGCAGTAGTCGAGTCTAGATAGAAACAACGAATACAGATACAGTTTATCCCCTCCCTCCCCCACTATTACCTTGATAAATATTTATTATTTTCCCCTGCAGTTGTAGAGACTTTACAAGCCCAAGCAGATTTAGTTCGAACCAACCTGTGTTCCATGTTTGCTGAAATTTTAGGGGGAGATGCCACCGCTGCAGAGTACTTGTTAATGCACCTGCTGTCCAATGTGTGAGTATTGTAGCTATCTTTTGCGATAACTATCCATCTACCCCATTCAATCATTTACATCGCATGACCTCATTTATAACCTGCTATCTCAGGGTTTGTCATTTTCAAAGAATTTTTATTGTAAAGTTGGTTAATCGCCCTTGGGCTATTAACAAAGTGGATAAATATACTATAGTTTTTAAGGGGCTGTGCATTTTACAGGGTTTACCGTAAAACCTCGAATAGAAGCCCAATAGGCTTAATTTCGAGAAGAAGCCCATCTCGAATTAAAACCTTCCCCCCCTTCTTTAGTTTGCAAAATTAGCCTTGAATAGAAGATCATTTCGAAAAGAAACCCATGAGCTTGTGCTTTTTTTTTCGAGATTCTACAGTGCCCACACTGTACATGAAATTCTAAGAAAGAAAATTATAAAATTAAAAACATGCTTAGTTTCTTACAGTTAGGTGATTTAATGCTGGTTAACATACTTCATGATACAGACTGATTTACAGTGGTCCGACTTATTGTATTATACTAGAAATTCCCAAAATTTACAGCATTCATTTTAAAAAGAAGCCCCCCTTCTTTACATTGCAAAAGTAGCCTCGAAAAGAAGCCCATCCAAAGGTTGCAGAAAAAGAAGCCAAGAGCTTCTGTTCAATTTTTTTACGGTATATTAATAATTATTTCTTAAACAAAATCTCAAGTATTTATAAACATAAACTTTTTAGCACTTATCAATATTTATAAGTAATATGTGGCATTTGTATAAAGACATTTTATTACTTTTTTTTTTACAATTTTAATTTATATACTGGAAGACAATATTGTTGACTTTTCAGTAGTTTGAACATATGCAAGAATATTCTGGGCAGTGTTGTGGGTGGTTTTATTGGGTAATCAAATCCACTGTTGTTGTTAATGGTCAAATCAGTTTTGTAGTGGTAATATATTATTACCAGCGTAGGAGGGGAAATCTTCATTGACATTAATTAAATATAAATAAAATCAGCATCCGCAGTCATGTAACCATGACTGGAAGTTAGCATCTAACTTTGCATCTTTTTACTTTGTTTTGTAATGGTTTTACTGATATAATTCATGAATAAAATCATGATTAGCATTAAAAAAAATTGTTAATTTTAAAACTTTAGTTATTTATGTTCAAATAGGTATGCTAGAAGAGAAATGCTCGCCCTTGGAAAGTTTACGTTAAACATCAGTGGTTGTCGAGCTAGCAGTTGTCTTCCTGAAAAAATAAACACTTTTTTACAGAAGATTGCTGCCAAAGTTAGTACTTTTTTTTGTTAAATTTTCAGAAGCAGTCATTATTGTACCGTAACTGATACACTAACATTTCATACATCAATGGCTGACATGCTTTATACACAATCGATTATAGGCAGGTCATGGGAAACTAGTTCATAGACTTACATTATGCAATAAATATTAGATATTCATGACTTCATATACCATACTTTACTGTGCTTGAGAATATAATTATAAGCTCATTCCTAGTTTAGGCTTTATTTTCATTTCAACAACTTCATGCATTAAGACTGGTCAGCACCACTGGCAGATCCAGGAATATGATTAGAGGGGCTCCAGGGAGGGACTTTCACAGATGGATGATTTATACCACCTCAAAAAAAATGTATGATTATGTTACCTTTAAATGGCGCCCTCAGAATTAAAATTTTGATAAAATTTTCTTTATTTTTCCTTTTTTATTAATTTTGAAAAATTTAGAGAAGGGAGTACTACTGGGTACTTCTTGGGTAAATCTAGATCTACCAGAAAAGCATCACACTGGCCCTACCTGCATTCATGAGTTGTAAAGTTTTCAAAAACATTTTTTGCGGAATTGGCAGCTTTTGTTTATTATTAACAGTGGGGTATCTAGGGGTATTGAAATTGGGTGGGAGGGGCAGAGCTGATGTAAAGGGTGAAACAGTGAAGTGGGAGGTCCCAGTGATAAAGTGAGGCGGGCAATAGCTGGCAAAATATGGAGGTATGTGGTGATTTGAGCAGAATTTTTTGCTTTGAAAATTTCCAGTAGGGGAAACTGGGGGACCAAGCACCCCTTAGATACACCATTGATTATTAAAAGCTTTTATTAATAATTAATTGAAATTTAATTACATATTTATGTAAAAATAAACCAGCCATAGTAAGACCAGGGCGGATAAAATACACTGAAAATATACATACGGTAAGCACGATATAGGCCTAGGTCTTCCCAAATTATGCATTTGTGCATAAGGGGTCAGTGGGTCGCAACTCAATTTTGAAGTCCCCAACTGGGTCATCAGCGAAAAGTTTGCGGAATGCTGCTCTAGTATACTCTCTCGTTGTTTATCTTGCTTTGTAATTTTAGCTTTTACTTTGTCAATTTTAATGTCAACCAAGATCCAGACATAGTTGTTTTTCTATATATTATACATAGTAAGTCAGTAGAGCAGGTTTGATTTGCCAACAAATCTATTAGAGAAAAAAAGGTCAGCTGATGTTTTTAGTCACAGACCATTATCAAGTTACATAGTAATGCAACTTGATCAAGTATATTCATTACTTTAAACTTGTAATACGTTATTTGCTTAATAGCACATACAGATGAGGACACTCTAGTGTAATAGATGTATTAATATTCTTACTGTATAAAGGTCCTCAGATGTAGGACTTAGACACAGGTGGTCTGGCCTGATTAACTTACGAAGAAATAGAATGGCCATTGCGATTAATACAAATTGCTATAATTATCTTTGGTCTGCATTGTATGACTACTGCCCTGTATATGTATCTTATTTTGTACATTTTTTTTCAATTCCTACCTTTTGTATTATTCCCTGAGTGTCTGGGTTTTTGTTATTCATTTTCTTACTAGTTGAGTGGTTTGGGACGGCCAAATTGTTTGTTTTGTCAACCAACCTTCCATTTGTTTCAATAAAATAATTTTCTTTATTTTTATTACGCCCACCGCTGCTTTGAAATTTGCAAAAATAATGTATGTATTTTCTTCCTAAATATAAATTTAAAGCATATAACCGTCCCATTACTACACTGTTTACATTCACCAATAAAAATTTATTTTTATCTTCTCCCTTATCACTATTTGCTAAATAAAAGAACATAATTTTATTTTTTTAAATTTTTTCAGCCCTCTGACGAGCTTTAAAAAAATAAGTTTGTGAAACGAGGAATAAAAAAAAGTATTGCCTTACAAATTATATTTGCCTGATAAATAATTTTTTTGGGAAATAAAATAATGAATATTATATAATTCATGAATTATGGTTGTATTATAAAATTTTGATAATGTAATTACTGGATTATATATTTTTAATATATATCCTCTTCACATGGCAGAAAACTATGTAATTTATCACCAGTGCCTTATGGGTGAATTTTATTTGATATATTGTTCTCTTAGTTCTGTAAAACCAATAATAGCTTTTTCTATACTCTTTCTATAATTAGATTTTATGGAGAATTGTATGGTTCAGTTTTATGAACTGACACATTTGCTTAGAAGAGAATGTGACACTTTTAGTTTGTGTATTACCGATGAAATGAGCCATGTTTTCATTATTGATTGCTTTCTTTAATCCATTACGCAAACGGCACAAAGCTCTTAGAAACAAATTACTAGTCTGAGGAATAAATGAAGAGACACATTACAATATGAATTGTGTAATTCAAAATTGGAGAACTGCTAGCTAAAAACAATCTCTGTAGGCAATGTGGACTACACTGTGCCAAATATGGTATTCACTGTGCCTAATATGGTATTCACCAAACCAAATACGATATTCACTTGTTCAAATATGGAATTTGATGACTCACTGGAATGAAGTCACTTTATAAGCTTTTGGAAATCAGTCTCAATTGTAGGTTTTGTTTTTTAAGTTTAAAGTATTTTTTTTAATCTTGTGTACTAAAGAGATTTAGAAGGAGAATAACTCATAACTCGCATGAAATTTACTAAGTAAAATTGGCAATGCAATACAGACAGAGAATTCAATCTGCCAAATAGAGATCACAATTACTTTAATCTAATCAAGGAAATTATTAGACTAATAATTATGTAATAATAATCATAATATTCATTGCATATTACTCAATACCTTGAGAAAAAAACCTCTCCTAATGGGAAAATCCAAGAGTGTATACCACTTTAGCCTCAATAGCTCAGTTGGTAGAGTATCCGAACGGTAATCGCAAGGTCTTAAGTTGGAATCCCGATGGGGACATGAAATATATTAAGTCAAATATGGAATTTAAAACTATCAGTTGATTGATTGATTTATTTTCAGTCTCATTTCCTACCAATGACCTTAAGTAACATGAACACGTTACGTTTCACGCCTAAGAAGGATTATTCCGAGCATCGCTTAAAAAGTGGCATGTTACAGCTAAGCAACAAGACGCATCTGTTAATTGATGAAACAGCGCTCGAACCAGGGCAGCTGGACCAGAATGGTAGGATATATTTAAGTTCGCACTCAAAACATTTGATAGAGAGTCACATATAAATCTCAGTATATTTTGTTGTCTTATTGGTAATCGATATAAATTCTGCTTTATAATTACTGTAGCAAGCTCTGTGTATGAATTATAAAAATGAGACCAAATGAAGGAAAGTATTATTTAAATTGAAAATTTCCATTTAGAATTTAGAGTCGAGGATTTAAAACTAATGAAAGTTGGCAGAATAGTGTTAGTAACCATTGGCTGATGATTCTGTTTGTTTGATTTCATCTTTAGGGATTGAGAATCTCAAGGCCCTGGGAAATGTGATCACATGGCAGAAACTTCAGTATGACTTCAATTTCCATCGTGCTGATTTCCCAACAAATCTAGTTCTTCTTATAATGTCAGAAGCTAAGTCGCTGCTACCGGTAAGTAAACTAAGAGTGTATAGTGATTAACAACAAATTCTAGTTCTTCTGATCATAATTAGAAGAACCATCTCTCTTACTTGTATGCTGGTCATTAAATAATTTATATCATATTTTATCTCAGAAATAAATAATTTATGTAAAAGGTATGCCACAAATTGCTCTTGTAGTGGATATTGTAAAAGGAGTATACAGCCTTTCTAACATATTTTCTATCATTTAGTTATTTATGTACACTGATTTGTATTTACCTTGATTAATCGCAGCGGCGCTTTTTATAGGCTTCAATGCGGAGCTTATTAAAAAAATATTGGCTTGGTGCTTTCCATGCATGTTCCCATGTTACCTATCTCGCATATTTCTGTAGTTCGGTAGGCCTATCATAGGTCCTATGTCATGGTAAATAAATGTTAATATAGAAATGCTTGTGTCTTCATTGTGTTGTATATTCATTTTAACACTGTGTACATTGTATTTAAAACCCTGTTTCTCAAAGTGTATCTTTACTCACATGGTATACTCTCGATTAAGTGCCGCGGCACCTATTCAAGAGCGGCGCTTATGGAAAAATGTTCGGTGCAGCGCTTATTCGAAAGCAACGCTTATTCGAGAGCGGTGCTTATGCGAGGATTTACGGTAGTTGTTCAGTTTTAGAGAGTTTTCAATTATTGGACAGATACACTTACCCTTTTGGTGAGAGTTTTAACTTTTTCCGTCCTGTAACTTTCTAAGGGGTAAGAGGGTATCTATTTTAGTGCATGGTTACATAGAGCATGACCAGTATGTGCAGCAAGATTTTTTTTGGTTGTGAAAATGTAGCATGATAATTTGTTTCTTAATCTTTATTCATCTGGGAGGAATACCACAAAAAACAGATAAGTAATAAAAAACACACTGGCAGTTTTTCCCCTTCATCACTAAAATTTTTTTTATATTTATTAATTTTTATTTTTTTAAATTATTTTATTTTTTATTTATTCATTTATTATTTTTATTTATTTTTTTCTTCTTTCTGCTAATACAAGAAAAAATAATTTTTATTTGGGTTTGTATTCCTGCAAAGAACTTTCTAAAATGGAGTTTGCTATTTTAATTCAAATAATACAAAACACTTAGGCATTTTTTCCCTTCATCACTAAAATTTAATTTAATTTAATTTAATTTTTTTATTTTTAATTTATTTATTTATTATTGTTATTTATTTTTTTCTTCATTTTGCTATTTTCATTTGGTTTCGCCCTCCTCTGAAGAATTTTCAAAAATGGTGTTTGCTATAAAGTCTTACTTGATTTAAAATATAACCCAAAAACCTAATCCCTTCAGAGATAAAAAAAAAAAAAAAAGAAAGAAAACTGTAATATTGAGTCTTACAGTACCTTGAGATTGTAACTATTCTATAATTATTAAAATCATGATGTAGATGATGTGAGTTATTTGTTTTTGTTATCATTTGATGTTGTCATAACAACACAACCAATACAGGCAGATTAATAGCATGTTTCCTAGTCATTTCAAGTCATGTTGAAACATTTACGATTTATCCTTTACAACCTTTTCTAGTGAATTAATATTAATGCTTCCGAATTTAATTTACCTTTTTATTATGGGTCACTATTGAGTAAAAATGTCACAAGAATGAAAAGAAGGGAATGTTCAACAATAATTTGCAATTATCTACTCTTAAATCTTTCCAACTGCTGTAAACATTGCAATTATGTTGTGCAAAAATTAGGCATACATACATATATCTTTGTAATATGTGTATTATAAATCATAGCAGCATCACAAGAATGGGAAAACCTGTCATTAATGATCCGCTTCACAAGCAGATCACCTCTTGTTATTGTCAGAGATCATCTTCTTTTTATTCTTCTTTCTTTCTCCCCATTTTTGTGCACACAATATCTCAATTTTGCCGCGAACTACGCACAATCGCGCTTCAACGAACATTTGGCTTGGCCTGGAATAGTCACAATAAGGTTTTTAATGTGCTCAGTCATGTGTGACGTCATCTACGCGCAATTTTGCATTTTTACAATATAGATCATATCATCCTAACCAATTGTCATATTAAGTAGGCATAAACTTTAGGTCAAGGTTGAATATCACGTACTGAAATATCGTGCATGCACGTCATAATGCGCGTGCACGCGTCTCAAAATTTTAAAATGCTCAAAATCCCTTTTTGACTAAATTAAAGCATGTTTCAGGTCATTTTGAGCATTTTGAAATTACGTTTTTTTTTACATATTTTGGGTTCCAGATTTTTTTTTTTCAAATTTCTATTCTTTTCGGTATGGCCAACAGCAATGCCGTACACGTGCATCAAACATAGGGATCTTTGCGCTAGTTTGTGCCGCTATACAGTGAAAATATGCTAAAATCAGGCCTATTTTTATTCAGTTATAGCTCCTTAGGATGAATGGTAACCCCCAATTTTTATTACATATTATGAAAGCACATGAGTTGTAAATATGATTTTATAGATCAAATCTAGTTTTGGTTTTGTTTTGTTAACAGTTGAAGTACAGGTTTAAATATAGTTTTTCAAAGTGCCGGGGGGAGTTAAATCCTCGCGTATATCCTATAGGTCTTCGTGGTCTAATGGATATGACACTCGCCCTGACAGTGAGAGGTTGCAGGTTTGAATACCGCCAGAGACATTTTTTTCATACAACTGAATTAATAAGAAACTTTTCATTGAAGGGCTGTGCTTCATACGATTATAACATCTTGTCCCTATTAGAGCGCTGTTGTTGTTATTATGGTGCTATGCAGCATATATATATATATATTGCCAAAAGAACGATTGAACAGCAGACAGCTAATAATTTTTAAAAACAACACTTCATCATAGGCAAACCCTATATTTAATCCAATATATTATGGCCTTATCGGCCCCAACAAGACATGTTTTGGCAGTCTACTACTATCGTCAGTTATCGTATTGCACGCAGGCAATTTTTATTATAAGGGAGTAAAAATTCAATATTTTGCATGCTAAAAAATTGTGGAATAAACCGTAACAATACTACAAAACAACTTCTTCATGCTAATTTATCTTTGTCATTCTAAATTCATTCCTTTCTTCCCTTTGTGGCATAGATACTGTACTCTGATTT
>NW_022750455.1:1235429-1248786 GCF_011630105.1 Anneissia japonica
TATATATATATATATATTCCTTTATTCGGCTCTTAAGGGGAAACTTTTTGTCGACACTAGCGACACTACTTTCTCCTTAAGGTACTATTTTTAACCCTCTTCATTGTTAAGGTTTCCCCTTATGGATACTTCTACGATGTAATAAATTATATTTTATCTGATATGTTATCAATTTCATTTAAAATTTAACCCATAACCAAATCCCTTCAGAGAAAAAGAAACCTAACTATAATACAGGAAACTGTGCACTCGTAAATCATGTATGGTACCCAGAGGATCTTTACTCCTTGAAAGGTTAATACAACATAGCATAAAATACAAGAAAAAAATCATGAAATAGCAAGAAAGGATAGTAATATTAATAATAAACAAAAATGATGATGATGATAATGAAAGAATAACACTGTTTTAATCCATGCAATATATACATATATATACATATTTTGGTTATGGGTTAAATTTTAAATGAAATTGATATCATATCAGATAAAATATAATTTATTACATCGTAAGAATGGTGATCCGTCTGGTGAAGCTGTTTATGATGTCTGTTTATGATGCTTGGGATGCGGAGTTGTTTTTTGGTTGTTTGTTGAGATTGAACTTAGTACCTTGAGATTCTAAGGCAGGCATCCTGACCACTAAGTCACAGCTCCACAGCTGACAAATGAAATAGTGTATGGTGTACAAATACATGTATATTGAGACTCTTCTCTTCAACACTGGATCTAGAACTTTGCATGCATTCAAATGAGTGTTGATGTTGAAAGTGGGCCATGATGTAGTGAAGATCATTTCTTTTTAATGCACAAAATATAGGAAAAGTTCTATACAGTATTTGCACGTAATATACATTTAGAACTATACAGCCAGTATTTAAACCTTTTTTGTAGCTTCTTTAATAAATACTTCAAGTTAATCAAAATTAATTCTCTTATGAAAAAATATATATATATATGGGTAATAAATGGGAGACTACTACATGCATGAACATTTGTAAAATACATTTAACTTCAATCACTTTAACATTTTCACATCCCTTTTTAGCATTTCCTTTTAAAATTGTTCAACTTACTATATGCCTCCTCTTTATTGAGTCGCATATTAAATATTTTCCTTTTCAAATTGTTCAACTCCATCTGTATACAGTATATATTCTATATTGTTAATGCATCGATTTTGTGCTTTGCATCATATATTATTGTACATTGTCTGCATTGACTTTTATCACCAGTCTTAATACAGTTGTTGCTTTCACACACTTTGTGTTATTATTTGGCATCATCTAGGCTCTTTTAGTTTTGCCATTGTTAATAGCATTTTGAAACTTAATGGTTATTATGATTTTAGGTGTATTATGCTACAATACAATATTTACCAACTTGACCTTGATGCTTGGATGTATTTGGAGATGTTGTAGAGACATATATAGAAGTGGTTGGCGCATCGATTGTGGCTTGGACTCCCAACCTTGAGGTCAGGGGTTCGAAACTCTTCGCTGTGCAAGTTGCTTGTGTCCTTGGGCAAGGCACTTTATCTATGTTTGTCTCTCTCTACCCAGGAGTATAAATGGGTACCTCGTAGGATATTGTGGCATTGAATGTTCTAGTTTTGTGCGCTAAAGAAGTAGCGACTGACTAGGGATAATCTCCCCAGGGAGCAGACAAAGTTGCACTTTGTGCTGATTTGCTATTGTACGTTATCCAGTGACCAGGGGTAATAATGCTCCCGCCTTTGATCATTCAATTTGGAATTGGTGCCTTATAAATGTTTGAGTATTATTATTATTATTATTACCCCTCTAGATGTGTATAAGAGACAGGGATAGTAATATTAATAATAAAACAGTCTACCAGAGCCTATTCAGAAAGTAAGATCTAAAGTCATACCATTTATATACTTGCATCATACTTTGATCATGTATAAAATGAAATTCATAACTTGACCTGAATTTGCTATTTAGCTTGAAATGAATGTACAGCTACAGTAACAAGTGACAAGAGAGCTACAAACTAATTTCCTATTACATTCTGATAGCATAATGATATTATTTATATGGTGCTAATGTACTGTATATTTTTGACATTTTGAAAGGAAATTGAGGAAGAGTTTGTGGAGCTACGCAAGCAGAACCCTCAGAATATGACAGTTGATGATTTCCATTGTCTGCTACTTGTTGCTAGGTAACAATTTTGATTCATTGTTGTTAATGTATTATATCAATATTTTTTTGTTATTTCTACATCTATATGAGTATTTTTATGTCTGTGTTTTGTGTCTCTACTACTTTACATTGTGGAATATAGATTATTTTTATTATGTTTTTAGTCCCTGAATCGCACACACAATGGCACAACGAAAGAAGTGAGCATTACATCCCAACGTAAACATAATAAATAATAGAAAGCAGCATAGGAAATGTGACTAAATTGTTGTTAGTGCTTGTGTTTGTGTTTAAAGCTATGACTTTGCTCAGACTTGCCATGCAAATGTGTTTGTTCAGACTAAAGGCTTGTCCAGACTATCAAATTTTCTTTGACAAAAACATGTGAAATACCTAAATATGGTCATGATGACATCACGTCATGACCATATATAGGCACATCATCACTATATATGGGCATACAACAGGTTTTTTTTTTCAAAGAAAATTTGATAGTCTGGACAGAGCTTAACACTGACCACTATCTCCTGGCAAATATATATATATATATATATATATATATATATATATATATGAAGGACTCCCTCTACAGAATGCAGTACAGGTTAGTCTCAACCACTGACTGAATTCTCCGTTAGAACACTCAACTCTAAGAACCTTAAAAGAACAGATACATTTACTAAATAAAATGGGTAATCCAATTTAAATAAGAAATATACTTTTGAAATTAAATTGGCATTGTCTCTTCTTTTAATCTTAATATTCCAGACTGCTTTCTTTGTCGCATGGCCAAACAACTCTCACAAAAGAACTTTGGCAACGAGCGCAAGTTCTTGAAGCAGCAAGGAAAGGTCGGCAGATGAACCTGCAACAGACAGCTCGTTAGATCATGTAAAGCGCCACCAGTGAAGCCACTTGACATGTAAATATTTTTTAATTGGCAAACATCAGAATTTGAATCTTGACAATATAGCATGTGTATAATATACACTCAAAATTTGTCTTCTCATGCAGTTAATGGAAGTAGTGGATTTGCCTCCCAATGTACTGCCCAACTCATTGCCAGAAGGCCCCATCAAAGGAATTCTAAGTATTCTAATAGCTAGTATAATAGTATACAAGTGTGTTTGATGAATTATAAATACATGCAAAACATAAGACATACAGTAAGATGTTTATTTATTATCCACTATATTTATTTGCCTTCGGCCCACTAACCTTCGTGTGGTTGCTATGACCAATCCATCAGTGGTTGATTCATTGAAGCTGTGTGGAGATGCCATTGAGAGTTGTATTGAGAAACATCAGATGGAACCACCCTTTGTAATTATGATTCAATAAACACACATCAAATTAAATTAATAGAATTTAAACTGAAATATAGTAAACAGGCCTTAACATTGTCTAGGGCATTCGATTACGGCCATATTACCTAGACCTATCTTAAATAGGCATAGACAAGTGATAGTGTTTCATCACATTAAAACTCAAAACACTTTCCACATGTGCGCACAACGTCAGCATGAATGACAAGCCAAGGGTGTATGTAGTCTAAACTTACTATTGTATCGTCTGTTTGTGGTGACGTAAATATATCTACTAAAATAAAATTAATGTTGTTTTTGTAAATTAATTTTATTTTTATAAATTGCCAGTTGGTAAATTATTTTCCATTGAATAACATCAGAAAATATGTTTTGTATTTGAATAAATAACTACATGATACATGGACATATTGTTGGTTTGTGTGATTGTTATTAAAATGTTATATTTTGGTATACTTTGGAGCAGATGCTGAATTAAAGTATATGTACAGAATTGGAATTTTACCAAAGGACATTGAAATGCAATACAAAAATACATTAAAATTCATTAAAAAAATATGTTAAAATTTGTTAATAAAAAGCTTAAGAAAATTAAAAACAAACAAAAACACTGACCAAAACTATAATTTTTCAAGTTTCAAGCAATTTCAGAAGGTAGGGATTTTGACTATTCATTTTTAAATTAATAGTATTTTAATGTATTTGGATGATATTGTATTAAGACACTGGAATTTACTAATCTGCCACAATTATTTTTTTTTTTAATTAATTACCCTTTAGTATTACTAGCATGTTGATAATGGAAAATACAAGGGTTGGGGAAGGGGAATTCTGTTTAATGGTCATAAATTTTGCACAAGGGATTTAGCCAAGCTGTTATATTTCATTACTGAGCAAAAAAATAAAAACCGTCTTTTGTTGTCTACAATCTGAATTGAGCCTAAACAGAGATACGATACGATTTCGTCCAAAAGGAAATTCAGTGGTACATGTAAAGTAAAGTTCTCTCAACAAAATAAAAGAAACCTAACCAAACTATGCATCATAATGGCCCTCATACATCGACCAGGGGCGGATCCAGAAATGTCCAAAGGGGGGTGGGGCTGAAAGTTGGGCCGATTGAGACGACACTGTCGTAGGGGGTCTGGGGCATGCCCCTGCGAAATTTTTGTGTTCTAGACGTCCGAACATAAAATTTGAAGTATTCTGGGCTATCATTTTTTTCTTTTTCTCTCTTTTTTTTTTTTTTTACCTCCCTAAATCCGCCACTGCCGACCCTAACCGAACTATGCATTCTGGGGGAGGGGGCCCCGTTACTCCACTAAGATATGACCTGCATGCCCCAACCCTAACCAAAATATTTATTCTGGCATAGGGATGGTACTCCCTCCACTCAGGTCCTAATGACATGCATACCCCAACCTTAACCAAATTCTGAATTATGGGGTAGGGGCATTACTCCACTAAGGTCCTAATGACACACATACCCCTATCCTAACCGAACTATGCATTCATACGTGGGGGACATTACTACTGAGGTCCTGATGACCTGAATAGCCCTAGCAAAACTATATATTACGGACATTCTGGAACCTAAAACAAAAAATTAGACCCATTGTAAATTCTCACAAGAAGATGGCAAAAATTCTACATCAAATTATTTTTCGTCGTTTACCAGATCTGAGAAAGGTGTATGAATTTAGCGAGTGACGAGTATTGCTCATAATTGTTTTCATTATTTTTACAATTTTTTTCTCTATATTTCGTCCATGGTTGATATAATTGATATCTTTTTGCTTTATATATATCATAATTTTATAAACACATACCGTATTAGTTAAAATTGTATTTTTATCAAAAACTGGAACTTACCGGTACTATAATTAACGTTGAGTAGGTGTTTTAACTTAACACTTACTGGATGAATAGTAGCAACATTCACAGATTGAACATACCATATTACTTGCGTGTAAGGCGGTCAAAGTATAATACGACCTTTACCTATATTGGCTGGAACAAAGAAACCAGAAAGTTGCTTTGCTATCAGTGGATTTCTATCACTTTGTTGAAATGGCATTGTGTGCTATAAAAGTAATTATGGTGGCTAAAACTTAATATGCTATGCCTTGTACATCAATTTGTAACCCACAGTAGAAGCAATGTACGTAAATCACAAATCCTTCTCATATGGTGAATGCTGCAGTCTTTGACTCTGTTTATACTTCCTATACTCCTGATTAGGACTTGTGCATATGCTACACTCACGTACTGGTAATTTTTGATATTGGCTAGAAAATCTTTGAGTGTACATATATCATGCAAAATTAACCGACATTACGTTTTTTGTTTTTTGTTTTTTGGTGCAGTTCTAAGCATAAAACATGATATTCCCTTGCGAATTAATTGTACTATAGGCGGATATCAAATTAATGTATTTTACTACTATATATCATACCGCCCCATGGGATTAAATAACTTTACATAGCATACTCGTAAATCTGGCAATTCTTATTATACAAGCATTAAGTTCACGGTCATTAATTTACATGCTCATGACAACGGATGCAGCTCACAAGGCGTAAGCAAAACTTGTTTTATATAGGCCTAGCCTTGTTAACCCATCGTAACCCATCGCCATTTCGTCACACAAACATAGTTTTTACACTGTATTGTATTCAATATCGATAAAGTATTGAATGTATCAAGAATAGCATACACACAAATCATGTAGGCCTATATATTTCAATATGCCTGTTAGGGTTTTTTTGACTGAGTTGTATCTGTAAGGAAAAAATATTTTTTTTTGTATACTACATCTTTACAATACATCTTTTCAATTATAAATTTAAATTTATTTATTAAATTTGCAGTGCTAACTATGTTAGACGCATACTGTTTAGCATATTCAGTTCGTAGCGAATACAAATGTGTTTGTTTCCATAAGAAATCTAGAATTTTGCAGTCCCCCATAAAGTTAAGACGATAATACAAATAATAAAAATTAAATGGAACCCAATCCATTTTAACTCATGTAATGACTTTATGTTTGTCTCTGACTGAACTACTGAGCCGCTCTGACTCCCCGTGGATTACCACTGTCATTTTTTTTTTTTTTTTAGTTTTTAAAGGGAGGGTTTTTTTTTTTTTAGTTTTTAAAGAGAGGGTTTGTTCTTCTTTTCAATTATAAATTTAAATTTATTTAATAGATTTGCAGTGTTAACTATGTTAGACGCATAATGTTTAGCATATTCAGGTCATAGCGAATACGAATGTATTTGCTTCTATAAGAAATCTAGAATTTTGCAGTCCCCCATAAAGTTAAGACGATAATAAAAATAATAAAAATTAAATGGAACCCAATCCATTTTAACTCATGTAATGACTTTATGTTTGTCTCTGACTGAACTACTGAGCCGCTCTGACTCCCCGTGGATTACCACTGTCATTTTTTTTTGTAGTTTTTAAAGAGAGGGTTTGTTCTTCTTTTCAATTATAAATTTAAATTTATTTAATAGATTTGCAGTGTTAACTATGTTAGACGCATAATGCTTAGCATATTCAGGTCATAGCGAATACGAATGTATTTGCTTCTATAAGAAATCAAGAATTTTGCAGTCCCCCCATAAAGTTAAGACGATAATACAAATGATAAAAATTAAATGGAACCCAATCCATTTTAACTCATGTAATGACTTTATGTTTGTCTCTGGCTGAACTACTGAGCCGCTCTGACTCCCCGTGGATTACCAATGTCATTTTTTTTGTAGTTTTTAAAGAGAGGGTTTGTTCATTCTCAGCCTAACAGACTAAATTTACTTATGGCTTACTTAATTATGACTGTTATGATGTATATAACTGCAGATTCAAATAAAATGGTGTTAAAGAGAGACCCTCAAGCCAAGAGTTCAAAAACAGCAGTAAATTCCTCTCCAGTACGTAGGTTTGAAATATGCTATATCAAATTTAAAAATATGAAGGTTGAAGTCGGGCTCCGGAGGAAAATAAAATCTAGTGTAGGCCTATATTTTAAAGACCGTCCTAAGAAGAGGGTGTTAACTCGGGAACAGTTAATGAGATACAAACTTTTTAATATTTAAAAACTGCGGGAAAAGTCTGAAAAAAGGTACTTACGGCATTTAGCAGAGACAGTTCATCAATCCATTCAGCAATAATTGTTTCAATAATGACTCAATTATAAGTTCAGTTTTTCTCATTTTTCACATTACTTTCAAAGAATACTTCCACAAAAGGATCTGCTGCCCCCTATTGTGTTTTGATATTCTTCAATTTTTGCCATCCTAAAGAGAAAAACACGCACACACACCCACACCTGTCTCTTATACACATCTAGATGTGTATAAGAGACAGGGCCTAGCCTTGTTAACCCATCGTAACCCATCGCCATTTCGTCACACCGCTGCAAAATGAGGTCATATGAGGTACGGTAATTTTTATCTACTTGAGCGAGACTGGGGAGCGCGAAGGTTTTGTTGTAGGGTGGAGGCGTGCGTTCCCCGCCCTCTCCGCGCATGCCCTTAATAATAATTAATAATAATTCAATAATTCTAATAATAATATTTCATGGTGGGGCCCTAATTTTTTTTATTGTTTATACCATATTTATAGAGGATGCCCCTTCCAGTTTATCTCACGACAATTCAAGTGCCATCTTGAAAAAAATTATATAATAAGAATGAGATGTGTTATAAACTAAGTCACATTTGCGTAACTTAGGGAGTGGAGAGATTTTTAGTCGTGAGAAAACATACTGTTCTGTTACATAATATGAACCCAGAACCCTGAAATTGGAAGGCAGGCATCTTAACCACCACTATATCTCAACTTATACAGAATGTAAATATACTTTTCTATTCTTGATTGGCCGTGATATATCTACAGGCCTCCGGTAAACCACTTTATTTGTACAGTACATTCTTAGAATCACTAATGGGAACTACATACAAACAGATTGCTCAATTTGTGTAAATTCAGTATATGGGCCTATAACAGGTAGTAATATTGTCGACGATGCTTGTCCTCTTTTGAAAGTGAGCTTTATTGGCTACATGCAACACTTAATTGGCTTACATTCAGTACTACATATTCTTTATGCTCACATGTATACATACTCATACATTGAAAAATAATGTAATAAGCATTATGAAATGCATAAATTAGGCCAATTTATAATAATGATCGTAACATAGATATGCATATACATGCGTTCATTCATTGTCAGAATGATGTTTAAAAATTGTAATCCATATTAATTAAAATATTACAATGTTGAAGGGGGTTAATGTGTGAAGTGATGGCCGTTATACAATACATATACCGATAGCCGACCACTAATTCATAATATGATGGATTTTCTGTGTAGTCATTAAAAGTTTATTGTGGTGCGACAGATGGTATTAGTTGTTTCAATGCATAAGGTTCGCATAGTGATACAACATAATGATGATACTATCGTAGTTTATGAAATGAGATATCTTTCCTTCCAAAACCCAACACATCACCGAAAATGAAGTCAAAAAGTGTAATTATTATGATCACAATTTTCATCAACATCATCATCATTATCATTTTTTCATCACCCATAGTCATCGTCATTATCATCATCGTTTTTGTCATTGTCATCATCTCATCACCGTCACTTTCATCATATCGTCGTCGTCGCCGCCCGGAAGGCCAAATTCACTATGGATTTAATCGGAGAGAGACTGAAGCATTATCGTTATCATCATCATTTTCATAAGCATCATTATCATTTTCTGTCATCGTAGTTATCATCATCGTTATTTTCATTGTCATCATCATTGTCGTCATTATCATTTTCCTCATCATCATCACTTTCATCATAAAAATAGTATCATCATCTTTACTATCGTCATCATCGTCTTCTTTTCCGGCTTGTAACATAACGGATTCCATAGCTTTTCGCCCAAGATTTTCTATTCATTCATTTTAGTGCATTTTAAGTACAGTACACAGAGTTAAATGTTTTTTTTTTCAGTTGTAACATGTTCATTGAGTGGCGATTCTCGCCGTCCTGTGCCGCTGTCGATCTCATGAGTAGGATATCGTTCTCCCATTCTGTTATTATTCTGCAAAACTATTCCATTACAATATTGAATAAGGGAATTGATATAATGGTCATATCGCTCAAATATCGTACAGAATTCCATTAGACAATCGGTCTGCAGTGAGTCATTGATACGTTAGATCGCTGTTATTTCCATAAAGAAACCGGTAAATGTTTTCAGTCAATAAAATATTCAATCGATACCAATTCAAATGACATGTCCAATGTGGGATTAAAATCGATCATCAAACGGCCCGACTACATTCATCTATCCACCGCATGCATAGCATAATTACAGTGACATACAACTTTCATTTTGTTTTTCTATTTACCCACTTACGATAATACTTCAGAAAGAAATACAAATTGGATAGTAATTTTACATATCATATTTTCAATGTGTTTCTGTGAAGCTCGCTTGTTATTTGTAATAGGCCTATGACGATTTTTTTTTTGTTCAGCGGCACACAATGAATTGTAGGCTACATTCTGACGTGGAGGCTCGTAACCAAAACAACACGGAAAGTAATGAAATGAATCACTAAAATAGAACAAAACTCCATCACAACCATAAGTTGGCCTACGTCAAGGAGGTTTTTCCAACGCTAGTAATTTAATATAGGTCTAAACGTGATTTAACTACTTTGTAGCAGTTATTGAAATCGTCATTACAAGAAAAGAGAGTTGAGTTAATTTCCACTGCTTTAAGTGAAACGTACTTTTGCTTTAATGTTAGAATTTGTTCCGTACATTTAAATTTTGAATAATGCATTAAGTAAGGCATTAGTTTGATTGAATGCCGTTTTGTATTGTTAGCACATACAAGTGTACTTATAATGCATACATGATGGGGTTTTTTTCTCCGAATGGACTTTCTGAAGTGTCAATCAAACTTAACAGACTGACCAAAAAGGGCCAGGAGTACGCACTTGTCCCCCAACGACACGTTGTTGTAAACACTAATTCGAACCTACTGGTCGGGGAGTGGGTTAAAACGGACGGGTATATTTTAGCCTGTGATCTGCTTAGCGCCATCTCGTGATGTAATTTATCATACTAGTAGGCCAAAACACAAGATACCGTACACTGCCAAAAATCGGCGAAAACATCAACAATTTAAAGTTTTGAATGGCTCACTCAAAAGGATCAACCAAGTTATTTACTTAATGTTTGTCTTTTATTTAAAAAATATTTATCGGGATGCAATCAGAGGTGGTAAAAAACAGAACTTCCATCCAGAAACAGACCGAATAGAAAAAAGTGCTCGCTGATTTATAGGCATTTTAATATAAAAATCATTAAATTGCTAAAGAACAGCAAATTATTAAACTGTCGTCGCATTCTCATTTTTGATTGTTAGTCAATAAGTACATTTAAGTGGGTACTTACTTGTTGGTCTGTTCCCCGCCTCTAAGGCGACGATCACATACCCTACCAAGGCCCCTAGATACTTCACTGTATGTAGTAGACAAAATAATGTATATGCCCTTTAACAACAGCTGACAAGCTACCGTACCCAATTAATTAAAGGCCTGGTGTTGGTCGTGTTATTATGGCTTTATAATTATAGCATGGTGCATGTAATGATTGGTAGTTGTAGTTGACATAAAGCTGCTAAAAATGTCAGGCAAAAAAACTAAATGCAATTATCTCTTTCAATTGAAATTTTATGAACTGTTGATTTTTTAGACTCATATAAATGTAAATTGTTGTGAGAATACATGTCCATTAGTTTTCATGCCGTTTCTTCAAGATCAGGGTATGATAAAACGGCACCCTGTGAAGAAAAGATAATTAGGCCGTTTCCATGAATCAAAATATGATTATACCCTCGGTTTCTTCTTGTGAGCATTTTTTATTTGATAAAGTATGTCTTATGCTGGTCGAGCACTCACTGCGGCGTAAGACGGTCGTACGACCGTCGTCCAAAAGATTCGCCTCAACTGCTTGTGAGCTTAAAGCTGGGCACTCATTGCGTCGTACGACGTTCGTACGAATCCAACTCCGCTCCCTGAGAGCGTTAGACGACGCGACACCGTCTGCTGATTGTCGCTGGCAGTCTGAACGGATCTTTATTAAAAACTATGTGTTGCGCGCACGACGTGGCGTTCGCGTCGGCCGACGACCGTCAGGTGCATGCAGTGAGTGCCCGCCTTTGGACAACGCGCCGTCTGATGAACGGGTCGTCATTGCGCGTCGTCATCGTCGCTGCGCGCGCGTCATGGCCTTGCTTTCTCCATAGATTCGCGTCACCCGAAGACCGTCGGGCGCAGTGAATGCCGGGCTTTAGACCCACTCCTTACCTACAATACCTGAGGCTGATCCTAAAGTGGGAATATTTTTTAAGCCAATTTCAACGCACACATATTATACTAGCTTCTGATTTTATTCACATTATAATCTACTTGAGTTAAAATTAAATACTGTTTATTAAAGGATTTTGTTACTATGGAAAACTGAATTCTTTTTCACGTTTTATTTACGTTTTATGTTTCATTTTGTACTGATTACAAAGTTTCATTATTACTACTGCTGGCTGGAATTGCATCGACAAACTACGGTATCCTTTATGATAATCTATGATTGATAAAGCCGTTATAAATCTCAAATTGCTAACAGACTCCTCAATTTAGTTGTTTTCGGCTTTTTCTGTAATTTAGATAATCCGTTTGTTCTTATACTGTATCATTCAATTGTGTAGTTGCTGTAAGAGAATATATAGAAAAACAATGATTACATTGGAAATCACCTGTACAACGGAACGCCCATCGGTCATGTGACACATTTTAACCAATCAATCTTGTCAGTAATATACGTTTTGTTTCAGGGAAACCAATAAGAATAGCGATGGTGAGTCGTAACCACTTATAAACCAAACGATAGAATTCTACAGTTTAAAGACGAAATTCGTTAGATATATATTAGTCGGCACACATGTAGCGAAACAGGTAGGCCTATACTCGTGTACTTTTGATAAGATTCTGATCGAAAGGGATTCCACGCGAAAAGTTCCTACATAACACCTGTTTTTTCATAGTTGCAAGGTAAGATACATAGGCATATTCGTATTCACTGTTAACTGGTAAACACAATAAGGTTGCTGTTTTTTTAGAATTGATAGTTTTTTTTTTTTTTTAATGAATATGGATTTGCGTGCTCAAGGTTATGGCACAATAAATGACCTATGAAACTAATGTAAGTTAATCAAAATATGTATAATAACATAATTATCGCTCTCTGTGATCACATGATGATTCTGGAACATAAATGTATTTTTTTTAGCACTACACACCGAAGAAGGTTGCAGGGACGACCGAAATATTTGTGCTCAAATAAAATATAGGGCCTATTTATGTTTCAGAAATATGTCAACCCTGGTTTTTGTCACTCGTGATAGTCTCACTACATATGATAGGACCGGAACATACGTGCCCGCATCGCATATCTATGCCTAATTTATGTATATATATATATATATATATATATTATATATATATATATATATATATAAAAACATATATTGCCTTGGTTTGGCTCTGTAATCATTAGTGGTAGTGGGACTGGTTTGGGCCCTTCCTAAGCTGGTCAAACGTTTCTTTTGGGTCTATACCCCAGCTGCACTGATGAGTCCTGGAAGGCCGAATCGGATCCGTCTGCAGATATTGGGATTCCTTCCAGTGGATACTTAGTTGTTTATTTTGTCATTCTGATCGGATTTTCTCTACTGTTCCGTTTTAATTATATATATATATATATATATATATATATATATATATATATATA
>NW_022750455.1:1250220-1255376 GCF_011630105.1 Anneissia japonica
ATATAAGACATGGGGAACAGAGTAATGTTTGTTATCATTTCGAAATGGGAATGTCATGCTGAATGTCAGCAATACCTTACATATCGCTACCATAGCAACCATCGAAATGTATTTTGAACGCCTATGCCCGTATATTGCTTCGTGCAACAGAACATCCGGCTGTTAATGTCTACTCATAATTACTTAATCCCTGCTGTTGATGTTCCATCTAAAACTGGGAATTATTCGTGTTAGGAGATTGTCATGCAGGTCTTGGAAAAACATGTAATATTAATGTAAACAAAAGTAACTTTATTGGTTCGAACTGTCATGGGTATGGGCATGAGCTAGTCAATAACACATCCTTTTTGCTTGCAATACACAAATTTAGTCACATTACCATACTACTCACACCGTGTCAAGCGGTGGAAACAATTTAATACTAGTCCCTATAGACGAATTGATGATGTTTTGTGCAGGTTAATATTTTGGTGTAATTAGATTAAAATATTGAAGAGCATTATGCGGGTACAAAAGGTGTAGTGACCTCACCAAAATTTGTTTGCGTATTTTGAATGATGAGCGATCATATAAAAAAATATGTGTTGTTGCAAGTTAGATAAACAGTTTTAAAAAACTAATTTAAATAAAATGAATACCGGTGCAAGTTATAGTACTATTGATAATAGGGCCTATGATATGTTTATGATATCTGGCCAAGACGCAATGGTGTTTCTGTCATGAGTTAGCGCGAATTACTTTGATTTCGATTTATTTCATAAAGTTACATTTACATTCACATGCGTGATTACAGTAGAAAAAAAAATTAAGTATGCTATAACATATGAAAATATGAAAATGAGATGTAAGGAATCACATTTGATCTTTCCGGGGTGTCAATCGGACTTACCGTATTACTGTCAAATCAGAACAGGTCCCAGAATAATAAAATGTGATTCAACTTCTAGAACATCATTTAAATGTACACTTACGCAGGACTTAATTAGAATATACAACATGCATGTGTCTTGCTTGGGATTAATAATGTTGATTTACGGAATTATATTATTAAGTCCTATTTTAGTTATTCTTATTCATCAGCAGAAATACCTTCCCTTACAGGATAGAGTTTTTTTAGCAAAAAAAAAAAAAAAAAAAAAAAAAAAACCAACAACAATCAGGCCTATAAACAGACCTAAACTCTACAGAGGCACATTGAATCAATTGATAGTATAAGCATGCTACTGGACTATGCGCCCGTAGGGCGTACGGGCAGAGCGGACTGATTTTGTTCGCATACATCGACCTCAGTGTTTCATTTTTTCGCCTACACCGCGTTCGAAAAAATGCACTGCCCGTGATCGGTGCTCTACAGGGAATAAATAACACGTTAGATGAAATGTACGTTTTTGTTGTTACATTGCCGCTTCCTATTATTAGATTTTAAAAGAGGTACACAAAGTGGTGATTCCTGCGATCGTTGCCTTGTTTTTTAGATGAGAGGGGTTGGATTAGAAGCTTTATATGGCCGCTAGCATTGAACATTCGAACAAGAAAGTCACGAACCAAAAATAAGCCGCGGAAAATACCTCTTCTTAGAACTTGTAAAATGTCATCCATAAGACACGATTTCATCAATACATAACTTATAATGTACCGGCAAGCAAATTAATGTAGACAAGAAATCAATATAAGTAAAGGGCGCCGAAGTATTTGTCAGAGCATTCGACTTAAGTCAGATTAGCAAACGTGTAGGCCTTTGAGAATAATTTCAATGAAGCAGGCGCGATGCTTTGAATTTTCAGTTGATTTATCGTGCAAATCGTTTCCTTTAGTGGACATTTCGACGATATTGAACCCGATTACAGAGTGCAGTCGCTTTCGGTCGTGCTTTTACCGTGTTAGCCTTATACAAAATAAATAGTATTTTCACACTTGGGTGGAGAATTGGTTTGTAGAACAGATTAACAACATTGCCTGCGATATGAAGCTTCGTTTTTTTTGTAGGCATCAAATTGATTATTTGCTAAACGCCGATTCAGCTAAACACTTGTATTGATGGTATTGCATTACAAATATCGTATTATACCCGAATATGACATTATGACATTCGAGATCATCCAAAATTGGCTTCAGTTAGTTGCTGATACTGTGAAGTGTATTCCCTGTTGCGATTACATTATAGTACGGCTCAGATACGTGATTGTATGTGGATCTTTATTGTTCGATAAATAAATTGAAACCAAAGTGGGCCTGGTCGAGCTTCGATTAAAAGGTTTCGAAAGTGGTCACAGGGGGCGAAGCCCCCAAAATTTTGACAATTTAGGGGTTCATAGGCTTATTTAATCGATTTTAGAGTCTACTAATATGTAGAAAATACATATATTTTTTTTCTCCCCGACGAATTGAGCTTTTTCTCCCCGACGGGGAGGTGGGAAGCTCTCCCCGACGGGGGGAGGCCCTGGACCCCCCCCCCTTTTCTACTGCATTAATTTATGATTGAATGTGTTCTAACGCCAGAAAATATAAGAAAAACATATATATAGTCCTAAACTTCTACTATAATAATTTAACATTTTTTTAACAGGTAACTGCCAGTTAAAAGCCGATGGCTATCTACAGAAAATTGTAAAAATATTTAAGCTCTGCTCTGCGCCCCCTATCAACTGCAGCATGTTGTCTTCAATTTTACATGTCCAGATTGGCCTATTTCATTTTGTTCCTGAGGACTTTAACGCGATATATGCCTCTTAGAAATCGATTCGAACTTCGATCAGTTGGCATCTGTTAAATCATAACGGAACTGATCGAAATTAGATATTTAGGATTAGATAAAATAACAAGAATTGTATTTTTCTACTTTAAACCTACTGCACTTAATTTTATCTGATTTTATCTAGCCTAAATCCAGGCACTCACGGTTCCCTGCGGTCGTCAGCCGACGCGATTATGTAGAACGCTACGTCAAGACGAGCGCGCCACGGATCGTTTTTAATGACGATCCGTTCATACTGTCAACGACCAACCAACAAACAGCGTCGCGTCGTCAAACGCTCACAGGGGGCGGAGTTGGATTCGTCGGCCGACGGTTGTATGCCCGTCGTACGACGCAGTGAGTGTCCGGTTTAAGCGATCGAATATAGAATGTTCTACAAAGAATACAAACCGCATGTAATTCGTTGTAATTTAATAAAGACAAAAATATTTCTTGAAGGTTTGCGTGTTGAAGATCGTGATCATATTTCTACCCGCTACCAAACATAGGCTTACTATACAATATATAATTTGATTACTAAGCCATAACATTGTAAATGTAGGCTAATTGTCAGTGGCGTATCTAGAATTATTGAAATGGGGGTGATAATGGGGGTGCGCGAAGGTGAAGTGAGAGGGGAACGATGATCAGTTGAGGGGCGCTTATTCGCAAAATAAGGTGATTTTTAACTACTTGACAGTGATTTCATGGTGGTTGGGGGGGGGGGGGGGAGTAATTTTATTGGGGGCGCCCCCTCCCCTCGCGCATCCCTAGGTACGCCATTGCTTTTCGTTTGTATGTCACGAGTCATGAGCTTGAACTTCTCACTACACGTGGCTAATTATCTCATATTCTCGTTCACCCGAGTCGATATTTTTATATTATCTGCATTTATGGATCTCAATATCCATTACGGTATCAATGATATTTTTTAAAGTGATGCGCTGGTGTAGAATAACTTGATATGACCTAGCATCACTTTACTGCACGCTCTATATAATTACATACCGGTACGCGCATGTACAGGGAAATGTCGTATGGATAAGCAACATTGTGTAAATAGCCCTGTAGACTTATAAGAAGGCCTGTACGTAACCAGCCGCGACTAATCACGGATCTAATACAAAAAGCGCTGGTTATTAGCCACAACATTACATGCAATTCCCTCAAGGAACTAAGTATAATCTTCCATCTTCCGGCATTGTTCCAATTACGCTTATGCCTTTGAGTGATACACAATGTAAGATAAACATAACTGTTACATTATACCGAAATAATTAACTTGATACTTTAGGCCTAATACCGAAATGATTAACTTTATTTAAACAAAACGCAAGTCCTGTGTAAGACTTTAAGGCGTGTGTATCTAGTGGCGTATCTAAAAGTCTTGAAATAGGGGGTGCTGATGGGGAGGGGGAGCGAAAGTGAAACGGGGGTGCTCGATGATGAAATGAGGGCGCTAACTCGCAAAATTAGGTGATTTTTAACTACTTGCAAGTTGTTTGGTGGGGCGAATGGAGAAGGGTCTCGAGTAATTTTTAGAGGGGCGTGCGCCCCACCCCCGCGCACACCTAGATACGTCACTGGTTCAAAAGCTGCATCAACGGGTTCGGGGACGACTACAGCCGGCAGCCCCATTTTTTTTTATGTTTTCGACCACTGAAAAGAAAGAGTAGGATGGTCACCCCGCAGCAATAAAAATCACAGCTGATCAAAATGGGGGAATGAATTCTGTGGAGTTTACGGTTTTAGGTTGGATTAAGAATTCTAAAAATAAATATGAATATATCTAGTGCAGAAAGTTCTGCTTCCATAACATCGCTAACATGCTATTGCAGACAGCTTTTGACGAGGCTGATAGGTCGGTCGAATCGGGGAGAGTCGGCAAGGCTGAGTGGTCGGTCAAATCGGGGAGAATTTCTGGTTGCGTTGGGGACAGCGCAGTGTAGATATTTCGACTACAGCTTTTTGTGGCAACGCTGATTTGGTCGGTCGAATCAGGGAGCGTTTCTTGATTGCGTTGACGACAGCTATGTAGTGTAGAGATTTCGCCGAAAGCTTTTGGCAACGTTGACTGATCAGTCGAAACGGGGTGGGGGGGGGGATGGGCTCGTTTCTGATTGCGTTGGCGACAGCTACGCAGTGTAGACATTTTGCCGACAGTTTTTATAGCTTTATTCGCCTTTTGTATTCGAAATTTATTCTGATTAAGTCATGGTGTCACAGGCCTACCCCTATGTTTGTTATGCTGTATGTTTCGTCACCTTCGCCAATTCAAATTGGAGACGTGACTATGCGGATCATCAGTTTCCAATGATGCTTGACATGAGCATACTCTGGGCGATGCTCATGAGAATAGCATAATTATATAGAAATATATATATATATATATATTTTTTTTTTTTTTTTTTTTTCTTTCTTT
>NW_022750455.1:1255639-1270283 GCF_011630105.1 Anneissia japonica
TATATTTTTTTATTGCGTACACCGTGATACATGAATGAAAGACAGAGACTAATCTTAACTTTGGGTATTATTTTAATTAAAAATTCGATTGCTCTCAACCTTACAAAAAAGGCATAGGTAGCGCCCTTTACTGATTTGTATGGAAACATTGATCTAACAAATAGATAACTAATAAGTAACAGTGCTCAAATAGGAACATGTACGTAATAATCGTATCAAGCATAGCTCATCAACGAATATTTCAGTTGAATGAATAAAGTGTCTGGCGAGATTCGAACCTACAACCTCTGTCAAAGCGAGTATCATACCCATTAGACCACAAAGACCCAGAGAATATATGTGCACCCCCAGACACTTTCTCTCATACAACTGAATGAAACGATCACACATAGTGGAGCATGTACATACCTACTTTAGCATTGTTATTATTGTTTATATTTATAGGAGTTGTTTCCCGCTGTACTGACCAATGTAGGCGCTGCAGCATGCGGCCCTAATCTAAATTTCCTTGATGACTTGATGATTTTAAATACAGTCCGCAAATATATTTACATTATAGCTCCAAACATTATTAGACCTAACTCAAGTTATGCATGAAAGTTGTAAACATAAAAAAAAACTGATCCTGATGGAGAACCTGGGAAAAGGTAATGTGAATATAAACACGTTACCGTATTCATTGCAAGTGCAACAATGTAGTTGGCGACGTTTGTTATGAATTTGCAATATCAATCGACAGTAAGTACATTCAATGAGCAGATTCTAATTTTTGATTTTACTAAATAGCTCTTTCGGGTCCCATTAAACAGTGCGTACTACTGCTCGTTGTGCAGATTGTTGAAGTACTGGACACAGTCTTCTGGTATTTATCGATCCTATTGTAAAATTGAGGGCGGTTGAGCGACGTCAGGAAACTTTTGGCTATCGTAGACCTATTGCTTTTGTTACGCATCGAATTTCAAATGGTTCCACAGGGATAAGAGTAACTACATTGCATGGAATTCTTATACATCGATGAGTAGTTTTTCATGGTTAAAACAATTTTGCGAAACGAGCCACATTAGCCAATTTTAGAGAGACGTTACGTCACACGTTCTCAATTACGCCAAAGTCGACTGCATGGACCGAACGCCTACAACAAATGTGCATATTTATACAGTATCTACCCTTATCACCAGTTCCTTGATTAATCATAAGGCTAACCCCTTTAGGCTACAATGGCAATCCATTTATAATTAAGGTCAAGTAATGCAAGACGTACTGTTTATATCCATTATTTTTTTATTCGATGATAGCCTCTAGTTCATGGTATACTATTGTGCTGCATGTTATAGTTTTTGATGCGCGCTAGCTGAGTTAAATGGAATTCGCTATCATTAACTCTTATTTATGTGTGCACATCGAGTACATGCATTTATACGGTACATCATTTATATAAAATGTGAAATTATTTGCCTCCAATCGGAGTAGAAATTACAAAGAAGGCCCTATGGGTTAGGATGATCTACTAATACAAAATATAGATAATGGAATATAAGAATGATACACATAAAGAGATAAAGACAAACCGTCTTGCAGTAATACCATGCTATATGTTATATACATTTTATTACTGAGCCTTCTCTTTCTGTTGTACATGCCCATATATTTATCATGTGCTTATATATGGTCATCATGTGATGTCATCATGACTTGTAGAAAAATAGGCCTCATACTATGGTTGATATTGTTTCTCTCCTTGTACCAGTAGTTAATGCATTTGGGATGCAATAATTTTGAACAATGTAATTATTACATTTGGAATGTCAGGTTTAAAATCCTAAAATAAAAAACCTCCTTCGGCTACATCCATCTGAATTGTCTTGGTCCAATCTACAATTACATTTGTGTGGATTCTTTATAAAGGGACATGAGCCAATTGTGTACACTGGGCTTACGGTGTTTATAGTCCTTATCCGAGAAGATATCCACCAGACAAATAGGCGAGGGTGCCGCTCGAACTTCCGCCGATTTATGGTTGTAGGTTTCGGCGCCCCTGCCTTAACTACCCAGCCATAGATTCGACTCGCCTGTTCGAGTTTAGGCGTAACACCGACTTTTATGTCGATAGTACCATAGTCAGTAGAAAATTGACTATGACAGTACCAAGCCTTATGTCATGGTCAATGACGTCATAACTTGCTAATGGACCTTGGCCACCAAAGAACCAAAGAGCCCTTTATGTAGCTTCTTTAATAAACTCTTCATTCATCTGAACCTTCACCTACAGAGAAAGCGCAAATCTCAACGAAGAACTGATTATTGTTAAAATGTGAAACAACCCCGAACGCAGAAACATACTTTAAATTGATTAAGTCAGAAATTCCTAATAATAGCTAGATTATGTTTTAAAACCTCTATTGAACAATTATGATATTTAAAAAAATGATTGAATGCTAGCGAATTTCTTACGGCGTCGTGCGATGAACACACGTTGTGTCAGTAGTATTGAACGCCCTAAAATCACAACCGGCAGACGCTAGTCCCCTCGGGCAAACATACAAAAATTAACCCTTCTGGAGCAACGCAACTGATTACTGTACCCAAATGAATTGCTGTATAACTTCTCGTTATGTTAGGCGTATTTGAAAGAATTACATTAATGATTTGTCCTTCAATATAATAACAATTATCGATTGGCATCATTTCCATAACTTGCATTACTGTAAACGCAATATTAATGTTGCCCACAAAATGCTATTGTTAAGAACCATCGTAAATCATTCTCGTTAGTATAATGATAAAATAAATCATATCTCAAATACAATAATATGGCCTCCTTTATTAATATTATTATTGTTATTGTTATAAGCATGCTACTGGACTATGCGCCTGTAGGGCGTCGGGAAGAAATGACTGATTCTGTTCGCATACACCGACCTCAGTGTTTCATTTTTTCGCCTACAGCGCGTTCGAAAAAATGCACTGCCCGTGATCGGTGCTCTACAGGGAATAAATAACACATTAGATGAAATGTACGTTTTTGTTACATTGCCGCCTCCTATATTAGATTTTAAAAGAGGTACACAAAGTGGTGATTCCTGCGATCGTTGCCTTGTTTTTTTAAAGCAATTTCTAACCTGTTAAATTGTAAAGTATGTACTACACTACCGTATAGGCCTATTTTAATATTATTCCAAGGACCAAACTAATATGCTATGCTTATTAATGCGTGTTGGATTTGATGTTGCGTGCGATCAAGTGCCTCTTCAGTCCTCCTCAAAATATTAGGCTTATAGTTCTAACGCACGCGACATTCCGGATCTGCCATATATATCTCCGGAACTATAAGGATATAATGGCACGATGAAAATCATTGGTTAAAGTCAATATGGAGATTTCTCACAACCATAAATAATAATTAATCCTGTTTTGTATTATTATATAAAAAAAAAACCCGATGCATATTTGCTTGTCATATTCATAAGGTTTCAGAATCGCTCTTAATTACGAAAATGTTACAATTCAAGAGCTCGGATCTTATTTCTACTCCCACTCGTATCACGCCGTAGAGTTCTCGAACTATTTTATTAAACGACCTTTATGTATCAATTAGCTAGGGGCGAAAGTCGATATTGAACCGTATTAACATGCGTATTTTATCGATGTAATTAAAAGTTAGCATACATTTCAATGCAACGACATTGACACATTTACGAGTTGTCAAATAACTACGGAATTTTTAACTTTCAATTTTCGATAATTAACTGTTTAAATATTTCCTGTGTTGATGTAACATCGCTATAAGTAAAATTGTATAGTCAGTGCATGGACCTATTATGGTCAGTGAGAAGCTAATCGCGTCGAATGTAGACCTTTAGGACCACGTCAGAAGCAACATTTTGTTTAAATAAAATTAATGGTCGGCGGTATTTGTACATGACGTTAAGTAAAACTTAATTCTTGATAAATGTAACTTCTTCGTATTAGCGATATATCGTCTGTAGGAATAAAATCTGGGGAAAAACCCCTTACCCCCTTACCTGAAAACCTAAGAAAGCCTGTTAACCTTACGTTTAAATAATAATTAACTCACTGCTGTGTGCTTTTCCCTTAAATTTATAGTACATTCTGACACTGACAGTGGATTGCCCCTTCTTCTCTATCATGATATCATATATCAGCTAAAGTATTCCATAAGTTGCTTTATTCTTGACACGTACTTATATGCCTGATTCTCAATAGCATTATGCAACCAGAGAGAGCAGCTTAAATGCAGTCATCTTACAATACATTTCATTTCATTTCATTTATTTCGTCTCAGTAAAACACATAAAAAACAACAACCGGTTACAATGCTACAAAGTAAAAGCATAAAATATCTGAAACAGGCCGAGACAGAATTCCATGTAGGTCTCCTAATGCACTATTCCGATTACACATAAATGATAAAATCTGAGTTTAGATGCCCCTTATGATGCGGCAGCCATGCGGGGATGGCATACTCTATAATTTGACGAACTATTGTACAAAATAATTTCGGAATTACAAATTTCGTCTCTACAGCGCACGATTCGTTTAATAAACTCCAGCATTTTTGAAGCCTTGAGTATTATATAAGCCCAAAACTAGTGTCGACACCTTATCAGCATTAACCTATTTTTTGTCTTATGAATCAGATTTAAGTGAACAAGACAAATTAGTCCCTCTATTGAAGATACTGTATTAACGAGGATGACCTTTCAAACAGAGTTGGAACATTTGATGTTCTCACATCCTATAGAGTTTTTTTATGAGGCACTAGGGGTGATGTTGTTTTTGAGAGAACATAAATATATTCTGATTGTACACTGGGATTAAAACAAGCTGCAGAATTAAGTCCTAGCATATATATTATCATACAAACATAAAGAATATATAATGTATTTCCCTGTGTATATGGTATATGAAAATAAGTGCCGTATATACAGTATATATATATATATATATATATATATATATATATATAATATATATATATAAGATACAGTAATATATATAATATATTATACATATATCATATATATACATTATATATATGTATATATATATATATATTACTGTATCTTGGGTAAATGTCAACTGCTTTTGTTATATTTATGATCGACTGCATTTTATCAAGACCTATATAATGTTTATGTTAAAAAGATTTGAAAGACAACTGAAAATGGTATTAGTTGCATCATAATAAACGTGTATTGATCCTTCCATGGTTGCCAAGCTGAAAACATACTTACTAGGCAATAAAATAAAAGAATTCATAATATTCGATTTTTTATATTAAATAAACTTAACCTTGGTTTGTATTTGGTGTTGATAAAAGCGTGGTATAACCACTATCGCAATAGTTTCGCTGAGTCTGCACCAGTCACGTTCTACGCTTACACGCAGCCCCATGTATGCACGATAGAGTTCATGCTTACACGTAGTACCACGCATGCACGATGGCCCGTCGCCACGCAGTACAGTACCACATAAATGCGCGATATCCTATTTCTTTATTATCGTTCGAGTGCAAGATTTCTAACATATTCAATCATAATAATTATTATAGAGCCTCTTGTATGTTTTTTATACTAATATTTTGGCTACCGTTGTTATCATATAATTATTATATTTCCATACTTTTTTTGGGAAAAAATATTGACTTCATGTATAAATAAGAGTTGTTCTGCCCGATCATTACGTTAGCGCTGCAGCTGATATGGTTATATATCTTTTGCTGAAATGAACGTCGTATAATGACTTGAATTCAAAATTGTTTGAGTGATACCTTTAGTATTTTCACGTGATCAAGTCACTGTAAATTCATCTAATATAACGAATAGATGTTGATCAAGTAACGTGTGAAGTAATTTAACTGTTGTTGGTATCTTAAATTGATTCCTTTTTTTCTACCGACGTGTTTTGTATGTTAAATTATAGGTAGTTTGTGATTGTACGATACTTCCATATTTAAACTATATAATTTGGCTAATTTTGACGCAAAGGGAAGTAGTGTGGCGCTCGGCCACACCTGTATACCATGCCAGTCTTGAGTATGTGAGACACCCTATTTAGAGTCTACACTATCAAATTGTATGCGTAAAAAATGTGATATGCCCATATTTAGGTATAATATGACATCATCATGCCCATATATAGGTACCGTACTTCACATTTTTTGTCACATCAAATTTGATAGTGTGAACGGAACTTGATAACGCAGCAGGCTTTGATTTAAACCCTGTTTATACTTACAACGAAAACATTTATTTTTCACTTAAAATGTGATAGTGTGAACATAGCTTTAGGCCTAATCATTTTCGTTTGTATTTGAAGTGTTTAGCTAGTGTGAACCTTTTGGACCTTAAACAGCGTAACGTGCGTAATCTTGCGAGTCTGTGGGACATGTGCGTCTTCCTGGCAATCAACACTTTCTGACTGGCCAGTTGTTAACTTTGATTAGCATTGCGGAAATCGCCATTAGCGTGTTCTGCCACTTTAATCAGTTACCGTTTGTTGCAATATGTGAAAATCAAAATCGATAAGCTAGCACCACTCATTTTAAGCACGCACATTCCAGTGTAGTCCACAATTACTGTACAACAATGGTAGTATTTATACCCAGGCCCTTTCCGTAGTTCTATGTTTATTAAACATAGACCAGTCGTAAATAAGTCGTAGGTGTTCATGGAAAATTAAGTAGCCTATCCATACACACTTGCCATCGAATAAAAGACCTAGAAATCAAATAAAAATACAATTTTTTAAATTCATCAATATAAAATTTACGAGCAATGTTTTTAAACAGCGTGTGCTGTAAATTACTATTAACACGGTGTTAAAGGCTCTTTATCTTCTTCGCGTTTCGAATAAACAGAACCAAATTAATTGAATTCGCTGCGTACTCAAGTACATTTCTGATTGCTGAACATCATAATGAAATAAAACAATTAATTTACAATCGCTGGCTAACCTTCCACTGTATCCATGCATCCGATCTGATTAGGAAAGTCAGAGAAGGAACTGAAATTAATCACACCAACGACGTCGTCCACAACGAAGGTATCTAATGACGAAAGATTCCGATGCGCGTAATTAAAGCCGCGACGCGAATACTCAGTTTTATGATGATAAACGCATCTACCACTCGATCAGATTTATATCCAGTTTGCGAGCTCTTGCGAAGCACTCTGGCGTACCTTGGATTCATTTTGGCTATCTTATCACTTTAACAACATCAATCTCCATATAAACATAACAAAGAGCCGCAACGATAAAGTCTGAATTATATATCCGGAAATTTATTGGATTTGTTGCAGAAATAGTCAAAAACACCGAGAAACAAAAATAAACGCCTTTACCCTTTGGCGCTCTTTTGTGTATATGATGTGTGTTAGGCCTCGGTTTATCCATCATTCTGATTGCCTTTCCATTAATGTGCATTATTGAAGTGACTTGTATAAAATATCTTTATATCTCACTCATTTCTCATGGACAAATAACTAAAAACTATAAACAAGTATTCTAATATATAGGCCTATATATATACTGTCTCTTATACACATCTAGATGTGTATAAGAGACAGTTATTCAGTTGCTCCTGGTGGCGCTTGTCCTACGTGCATTAAATTCAAATTACTACATAATATACCTATGTATTATATTTATGAATAATATCATACACTACTTTTATTGCAAAATACAGGCCTAGATCTTGAGGTTTAGGTTATGATAGGTTAACATTGTACACTTCAGACGTGGCTGTTCTCCTGTTTCTGCCTTATTCTTCCTCTTGCGTGCAACCTCGGATGCGGTACGGTACACGTCCGATTTCATAATTTTACAACGCGTCAAATTTATTCTAATGTGAACAAAACTTTACTGGATCTATAGCTAATAAGAAATTGATAACAATTTGTTAATGTTAAGAATGTTAGGATGTCGTTAACTGTGTCTTTTTACATAAGACTCTACTTGCTGAATAATCTCGTACCGAAGCCTTGATTTTGAAGTTGGCACTAAATTTTAAACAGAAGTAGAACGCGTCAGGATACTTTTACCATAATAGAATTTAATTTCAATCCCATAATTCTGCTTTATAGTACACGGTTCTCCACCAGTCGTGTACTTAGCACATAAATATCTTAGTGTGACAAAATTAATTTTCCTTCGCGACAGTGGAACGTGAAATAATTTCACTCGTCCACTGTTATTGAGGTATCTTATTCCTTTACTTAAATACTTATCATTCAGAACATACCGTAATAGCTTAGGCCTCAGTACCGTATACTGTATAGACCTTGTCTCTTATACACATCTAGATGTGTATAAGAGACAGTTTCATATACTGTGCATTATTATGCAAATTAGATCTGAGCTTACGTACCTGCGGCCACTTTAATGAACTCTTCTCCCTGCGCTCGAAATACCTGCAAAAATATAAAGTTTACGGTAATGAGCTCTCATTAACAACCAATCAGAAATCGTTGTTTATTCACGTGTTCTATTTTGCCTTTGTCTCAAAGCTTTTGATAACCGCCTTTTCATTATTCTGTTGCATGGCCTTCCTCGTGTTCTTACAGCAGTTGTTATTTAATTGTAAAAAAAAAATCATTACTGTACAATGCAAGTCTATAAAACTTCGTTAGAAATTGTAACATATGATTTTCATATGTATATTTAGAATATATTACCTCTACATATCGTTTGCCTAGATTATGCCTGTGACGTTGTAGTGCAAGATCCTTCTGTTCACTGTTTTCAAACCTCACCATAACTTCCCCATTCCTCCTCCCGTGTAGGTTTAAACATAAAGCAATGCCTCCTCTGTAACAATAACGAAGTAAATTCGTTTTAATATTTGAGGCCTATTATAAATTATATTTAAGGTTTTATACAGGCCCTATATATACATAAATTATATATATATTATATATATATATGTATACATATGCACATACATACATATACATATATATACATGTATATATACACATATATATACACACACACACATATATATATATACATATATACATATATATATATATATATATATATATATCAACAGCTGTTATATAATATAATATAATGTAATATAATATAATATAATCATATAATATTGATATATTAATATTTTTCTTATGTTATTAATATTACTACTAATAATAATTATTATGTAAAGAAAAGAATAGAAGTTAAATTTTAGAAAGCAAACTTTCTCTAGTTTTTTGTAATCTCATTTCTCCTCCGTCTGTCTTGGGATTAAGTCCCTGCAGACGCCCCGCATCTGCATTAAACTTTTAGTGGGGCTAGCGGTAAGTGGAACTTATGTCCTAATTGCAGACGCATCATGCATTTTTACTTTCTTTAGTGCTACCGGTATGGAACCTATTCCCCTTCTGTGGAGTTAGCGGTTGGAACTTACGTCCTTGCCCCTTATCTGCATTAAACATTCTGTGGGGCTAGCGGTAGTTGGAACATATGTCCTACTTGCAAGTACGCCCGAATATGCATTCATTTTTAATGTTCTGTGGTGTTAGCGGTATGGAACCTCTCCTTGCATAAGACGCTGCATCTGCATTAAACCCGCTGTGGGGTAGTTAGAACTTATGACTGTCCTTGTCGATGCCCCGCACCTACATTAAACGTTCTACGGCCTAGCGGTACAGTTGATACTTAAAGTCCTTACAGACGCCCCGCATTTGCATTAGACGTCCTATTCTTTATGATTATCGTTTTCTTCTCTAACATTAATTGTAGCATATTTCATGTAATGCACTTGTAACTAAGTAAAGAATGACAGGCACTTGAAGCTGAATAAAGAACGATAGAAACATTGAATTTACAGTTCCGCGAACTGTCCATCGCTGCGATTGGCTGTATTTCAACGCATGTACGCGCCCGTTGACCGTTGTACTGGTGACGTAGATAGGTGAGGATGACTGAGAAACTGTGTCTGGTTGGTAAGGTGTTCTGAGTGTTTTATTGCGTTCATAACGTAACGAATGAGCACACAACGAATGAGCACACATAAAGCTTATTGTTTTATGTATTCATAAAACCGGACAACGTGTTTGATAATTAATCAGACAGTCGAATTTATACCAATTTACACATTATACATTATATAAATTTCACTTACGCACATTATTTTATAACAAGTCTAATTAGACAATAATTAGTAGGCTTATAGGTCTACCGCAACACGGCTGATGGAAACGCTGGGACACTTTCGTTTGATTGATGGGTTAGTAGAGTATCGAGTCTCTATTAATAAGCATATTAGGCATTGTAAACTAATAACCAATCAACACTTCCTAAGCTCCGCTCTCGAATAAGCGCCGCGGCATGTTCCTTCTTCAATCAATTTTGTGTTGCTTACAGTGTTTTCACTGCTTTTATGAACCTGAATTGTCCTCAACACAAACCTAATGTTTTCCACTGATATGAAAATCTGACTATATAGGCCTTTGCAGGTCAAGCTCGGTTTCTATAGTGTCACTCTCTCTAACTGGTACTGGTGCTGGTATGGGCATTTATAATGCGCCTCTTCCTTGAGGTTATAAAGCGCAGTTCCTTTCCCTGGTCATTGGGTCCACATGCCAAGTGTTTCTGCTGGTAATCAGCGCAGGAGCAAGCAACCCCACCAGGTACCCATTTATACTCTTGGGTGGAGAGAAGCAATGCAGATAAAGTGCCTTGCTCAAGGACACAAGCGAAATGCACAGCGAGGGATTGAAACCCCGACACGAGCAAGATATTGAACATTCCATTAGCCTATTATACTATTTAGCCGTACCGGATTATCCGTAGCACTCCTCCCGTGCATAGAACACCGATGGTACCGCATTCTTGGTTTCCATACAATCGCTACACGATATCGTCGACAACTTTCGGTGATGCTGATTGTTTGGTGTAATAGGAGAGCCTTCCCGATTCCGTCGTTGACTGCTCAGCAGTAACAGTGATTGCACTGAAAACACCATAGCGACAGTGTAGCGATTTTAAGGAGACCAGGCTTTAGCGATCATATAGTCTTACCAATATTCAAAATCATTTCATCATATCAAATCATATCGTTTGATATGTGACGCAATATGATATGAAACAACATTTGACTCGTATGACAGGGTGCGCTATATAAAACTGATATGGTCTTATTTATTTAGTATCTACTGGCCATGACTGGAATGACGTCATCACTTCGACAAATCCAGAATGTTTATGATCTTTTCTAATGTAAATTTGAAATTATATTAGCATTTTAAAGGTTTTTAGTGTTTTCAATCCACGTATAGAGAAGCAAAATATTTTTAGAGTACAAAGGTTGCTGTGTGTTTATTGATTTTATGTATAACTCAGCATGTTTATCGTATGTTCGGGGATGTTTAAGTAGGCCTATTTATACCATCCAGATTTCAATAAAAATGTTTCTTTGTGCTATCCATATTGACAAAGTAATGAAAAGTGCGATATATCTTTTATTTAGCATTATTTAATTTGATTTTAGTTTTAAAACGACTCAGTTTGCCGCTCATAGAAGTGTTTTTCACACTTTCACTCTTTCCCGCGGAAATATACCTAATAATTTATTACAGTATAGGCCTAATTATCATATTTTCTATGATAATGTTCTTATCAACATTGCCTAATTCATTATTATTTATTTTTAAGAGAATATATTCTGCTTGTTTCCAGGCAACTATCAAAAATGCTATGATTCGGACCGAAGACTAGAGAAAACTGCTAGAGGAAATTCGATGTGTACATCCGGACTGGCCACAATATGGAAACCTTAAACAATACTATAATCATTGACATCGTGTCTTGCTTGAAATGTACGCTTATTTCGCAACCTTGTACGCTGTCCACTTATATTATCGTTATATTTTTCATCTTGTTGACAATTATACTTTTACTGGGCTCGATCGGGAACCTTCTTGTCGTAATTATTGTTATATTGCGACCAAAATTACGAACTGTCATCAATTTCTTCATATTTAATCTAGCTATCTCTGATATAGTGTCGTGTTTGATTGGGATACCGTTCAATGCGTGGACAAATCTATTTCCACAAAACTGGGTGATCGGTAAATTAATGTGCAGCATCGTTCCCATGGTGATGTCATGTTGCGTTTGCGCATCCACGTTCACTTTCATTGCTATAGCCATTGATCGCTTCTGTCTTGTTGTTTTCCCACTTAATACGTCACTGCAGCTCAGTAAAAGGTCTTGCTGCTTCGTCATTGTGCTAATATGGAGTGTTTCAATAGTAATGACCCTACCATTTGCCTTAACGCATCAGGTGGCTGATTTCATGTGGTTAACATTCAATAAAGAATGTAATGAATTTTGGGACGATCATCAACAGCAAAAACTATATTATTTGGGCCTGTTCCTTTTTCAGTTTGCTATTCCACTATTAGTGGTGACTATTACAAATACCTGTATTTCACTGAAACTATCGCGTAACGTAACGCCAGGTACGATGAGCACTGAACGGAAAAAACGAGAGAATTCGCGCAGACGACACATGAATCGAATGTTGTCACTCGTAGTGTTATGTTTTGCTTTCTGCTGGCTACCGCTTAGTATTTTTAGTCTGGTTTTATTATTCTATAATGAAGATGGGGGAACTTGCGTGAGTAAAGTGAGGGATATGTGTGGCTTGTACCAGTATAACCTTAGTGAGAATGACAGTTACGTACTATTTTATACAGCGCATGATTTTGATATTGAAAATGGCTGTAAGAATTTTGACGTCAATAGTTTTCCATCAGTAAAATTGGAAGGGTCAGAATACTCAGACACCATCACAGCAATGGCCACTCTCACATTAGCTGCTTCGAACTCTTGTTTCAACCCTATTCTGTACGCGTGGATGAATGATAATTTCATGAGAGAATTCATGCGGTTGTTTTCGCGTATACCTGGGCTCAGAGCGCTCGTAAAGCGTCGAAATAAAAGCGGTAGTAGTGACTACACATCAATGAACACAAGAAATAAACACCAGTCGCAAGTTAGTACTGGTACTTGTCCGGTAGTCGAAACATCATTTGTGGCTACAAAAAGATTATCTATCGATACGAACACACACGATGTGCAAGTGAGCACGAAATAATATTTGATTAGCTGCCTCTTGGATTTTGATTAATAGATTTGACTTATATCACAAAATGCAGCTTATTTACAAAGGAGGATGCTCAGTCATCCCGATTATGAAATGCAGTACAACAGTGTGTTATTCCCGTATTCTTCATATTAAATATGAAACAAATCAATAGAGTGGTGGAATTAGAGTTGACATCAATGTAACAGGATCGACGTGTTTCAAAACTGAAATTTATTTGAATATGTATGTATGTATGTATGTATGTATGTATCAGTTTTTATGGACGTTCCTATTGTAATATATACAAATAACCAAATGTAAAATTTAAGGTGTTTCATGCATTAATGATTTGTATTGTTAATCAAACCAGCTTTCATTTTTATTGTTTAGTAAAAACCAATATAAACCATCCCTTAGTTACACCATTACCCCTTTGCACACAGTATTCTTTTACACCAACATTTAACACACGGCTCGCCAAGATGGAACGAAGTTTTATTAAATAAATCTCATTGAAGCCAGCCCCCAGAGGAAAGAAAGGTTAATGAGATACACATTTTTTTTTTATATTTAAAAACTGGGGGAAAAGGGTTGTTACACACATTTTCCCCCAGTTTTTAAACATTAAAACAATTTGTATCTTATAAACCGTTTCCGAGTTTTCCGGCAAACACGTTTTGTGTGTCTTAGAAAAATGAGTTGTACAACATATACAATTTTTTCCTCCAAAGCATGTGTTTTAGAGGCTTGAGAAGTGGGGTTTTTTAAGCCGGGTACTCACAGCGTAGTACGACAAATCTTACTCTGCTCTTTGTGAGCGCTAAGACAACTCAACACCGTCTTGCTGTTTGCATTTGGCAGTCTGAACGGATCGTCACTAACGACGTTGCGTTCAACATAGAATCGCGTCGGCCGACGACCGCGGGCGCAGTGAGTGCTCGGCTTTAGTAGAAAAGAATATTTTTACCATCACAAGATTTTGATTGAAGTCTGACTTTGTGATTGGAAGGCAAGCATCTTAACTGTCATGTTACAGCTCCATTCGCCACATTGTTTACATAGCATACTGTAATAATCAACAATCATCACTCATCATCCTATTAAACAACTGACATGGGAGAGAATGGTTGTTCTTCGTTAAACCACGCCCACCTGCGCAGCGGTAAAATCCTACTTAACGAAGACGACCAGTCGAATAGAAAACTTGTAAATACTCGACAAAACAAAATGGCTGCTTAGTTACCGCGATACACGCTGTGTAATCAAGATTGCTTCAGCTTGAGACAGTATGGGTTTTTTGTAAAAAAAAAAATATTTTCATACAGTGAAATGTGAAATTTTAAATTCTGTCGAACCAGTCGAATGAAAATAATTCTAAACGAAAATTCGTAGTCAACGAAATGAACCAGTCGAATATGCCCAATGTCTTCTGCAGCTGACTGTAGATTCTTTGGCGTAGGGTGAGGTATGTAGTATAGGATCTGTGGTAGACATTGTATAACAGCGTCCTTGATACAGTATACAGCA
>NW_022750455.1:1270307-1279054 GCF_011630105.1 Anneissia japonica
CGGGCCCACCACTTTTTGGCAAAAAATATATAATGTCTGGAGATTTTTGTATGATCGGAAAGAAATGCAAGAAAAGAAAGAGGGAAGAAGGAGAAGGATGGGAAAGAGAATGTTTATCCAGTCCCCGACCGAGTTACATTTTCTCGCAATTCACATTGGCGGATCTGGAGGAGGGCGTCATCGGTCCTGACCCCTCCCTTGGGCCAAAAAAAGGGGGGGGGGAAGAATTCTAGACCTACCTTTTCAGGACCCGTGAGCTGATTTTTTTTTTACACTTAAGAAAATTAGAATTTTGAAGAACAAAAAAGTCATTAAAACATAATTCAAATGTCGAAAAAGCTCATTTCCCGCCATCTAGGAATCACAATTTTCCAGGGAGAGAACCCCCGGACCACCCTTTCTTGTTGGGATTTATCGATTCATGGCAAAAAGAATACGCATGCAACTACATATTTGTTTATGTGTATACACACATAAAATAAAAAATGAGAAAAATTTACCTGACCGTTTTCAAGGGGGGAAAACCTTGAATTTTGAAGAAATTAAAAAGTCATTTATAAATGACATTTCAGAAGTCAGGAAATCTCATTTCCCGCCATCTAGAAATCGAATTTTCCCGGGGGAACCCGGACCCCTTTTTCTTTGGTGTGCATTGATTCATTGAATCATTTTCAAGAGGGGGAAAACCTTGAATTTTGAAGAACCTAAAAGTAATTAAAGGACACCTCAGAAGTCGGGAAAACTAATTTTTCCGCCTTCTAGGAATCAAAAGTTTTCCCGGGAGAAAACCCCCGGATCCCCCTTTCTTGTTGGGATTTATCGATTCATGGGAAAAAAAATCGTATGCTACTACTCAATATTTTTTTTTTATGTTATGTATGTACACATACATAAGGCCTATTTATTGTAAAAACAATAGGAAAAAATTACCTGACCGTTTTCAAGAGGGGAAACCTTGAATTTTGAAGACCTTTAATTAAAATCGCTAAAAGATACTTCAGAAATCGGGAAAGCTCATTTCCCACCATTTAGAAATCAACATTTTCCCGGGGAGAACCTGAACCTCTCTTTTCTCTTTGGGTTCATTGATTCATTATAATAATTTTTAAGAGGGGAAAACCTTGAATTTTGAAGAACTTAAAAGAATTAAGACACCTCAGAAGTCAGAAAAGCTCATTTCCCTCCATCTAGGAATCAAAATTTTCCCGGGGACAACCCCGGACCCCCCCCTTTCTTTTTAGGACTTATCAATTCATGAAAAAAAAAAATTCGTATGCAACTACTCAATTTTATTTATGTATGCCTATGTATACACACATAAGGCCTATTTAATGTAACAAGTGGAAAAAATTACCTGACCGTTTTCAAGAGAGGAAACCTTGAATTTTGAAGAACTTTAATTAAAATCGCTAAAAGATACTTTGGAAATCGGGAAAGCTCATTTCCCACAATTTAGAAATCAACATTTTCCCGGGAAATCCGAACCTCCCTTTTCTCTTTGGGTTTATTGATTCATTATAATAATTTTCAAGAGGGGAAACTTTGAATTTTGAAGAAATTAAAAGTAATTAAAAGACAACTTAGAAGTCGGGAAGCTCATTTCCCGGCTTCTAGGAATCAAAATTTTCCCGGGGGAGAACCCCGGACACCCCCCCCCCCACTTTTTTCCTTTGGAGCTTATCGATTCATTGAGAAAAGAATACGTAGACCTACGCAACTACTCATTTTTTTAAATGTATGTTTACATACATATCGGGCCTATTTACTGTAATAAGAAATGAGAAAGTTTACTTGGCCGTTTTCAAGAGGGGGAAAACCTTTAATTTTGAAAAACAAAGTCATTAGACACCTAGCTCAAAAGTCGAGAAAAGTCATTTCCTGCCATCTAGAAATTAAAATTTTCCCGTGATGAGAAGACCCAGGACCCCCTAGATTTGATTCCAGATCTGCATGATTCATATTCCCATTCATCTTATAAGTGCCCCCCCCCCCACACTTTGAAAAACGTTCCGCCGGCCCTGTACAGTATATCTGTTACAACGATCGATAAGTATAGACAAATCCAATTAGAAAAGCACACTCTTTAAGGGCGCTCTCTATTGGAACTCCACCCCCCCCCCTGCGTATATGTCAGGTCCATATGTACGGCGTTACCTACCTCCGAATCCCCAGCCAGAAGGAGATTAATCACTGTGAATGGATCGGTGTATATAGATGTGGTGATTTGAAAATAGTAGGACTACTAGCTAGTGAAAAATGGATATTTTAACATTTTGGGTTAGCCATTGTATCTCGTTAATACTGCAGAAACTATATATTTACATCGCGAGCTAGTGCTGTTCAACTACGCATATACAAAAGAGTGTGAACGATCAGTGGCTTTGATTATAGACAACAGAGATCCCTGATTCGTACCCGATTGGGGCAACTTTTTTCACACTCGCAGATTCCTCTTTTTTACTGATGTATATATTGCCACAAAGCGGTTTAGTGTTAACTTCACTCTTCCATTATTTATTAAAGGATTGTCTTTTCGGAGATCCTGTCTCGTATACACTAATTCAAAGCTTAAAGGGGTCGTATAATATTGATCTTTGGTATTTGCGGTGCATCGAGAACTAGTGTTGTTCAATTGCTCAGTATGACAAGGCTTTCGATTGTCTAACTCAGTATAAGCCTATAAAATATATAATACTATCTTGTTGTTGTTGCGGTTGGCAAGTTGTTTTTAACATGATTTCCCGATAGTCATGTGCTTCAATCACTCATGTCAGTCAGAATGCTTTAAAAACATATGTTTTAAAAAAAACCAACAACAGTATAAAACATCTGTAGAACCTTTTTGAATATTATAAACCAAAGACAATGGATGTGAACTTCCTGCGAGCTTTCGTCGCAGTAAGTTTCAGAGTCTACATACATGATCAATATGTAGCTTGTGATTTTTATGTATAACTTACGTGAATTCATATAGTCCTAACAACGACACGATACTATTATCTGAGGCAACTATCCGTGAGAGACTCCGGGATCTCATCATATGCAGGGACGCTACATTTTTTGGAATTTAAATTAGGCTCCTATACACTAATCATGGTGCTCTATTGAGCCTTACCAGGTTGCTCTTTCTTTGTGTAGAACACCGGATAGTACCGTATTAGCGATCATATAGGCCTACCAATATCAAAATCACTTCAGCATATCACATCATACTAGCCATCGTAATTTAATATTTCGAAATATTTTTGTTAATCTTCAGGAATAAATTATATCTTTAGGAATAAGCCGTTATTAATTAAAGTTTATTTCATGCTATCTCGCCCTCAAATTCGAGACCACCTTTGGGACCTCGAAATTTGGGGTGGTCTCGGGGTTGGTCTCCAATTAGAAGGGTAGCTTTGTGTTAAGATGTTTGAAGATTGTTATTTGTGTCTTTTGAAAAAGTAGTCTCGAATAAGAGGGGTCTTGGAATTAGAGGGGACTCGAATTGGAGGGTGCACTGTATGTCAAATCACATTGTCTAATATGCAACGTAATATTATTTTTAAAAAACAAGGCTTTCTTTTTTTATGACATGATGCGCGTAATATACTGATAGGCATATATATTTATTTAGGCTTACTTAGTATTTACAGACTTATGACGTCATTACTTTTGCAAATCAGGAATGGTTATGAACTTTTCTAATATAGATTTTCAATGATAATATCAAGCGATTTTCATTGCGTACTGTTAAAACCAATGAATGACCAATGAAACTTTGTAATCCATTACATTCAAATAAGGCCTAAGCAGTTTATGAACAACAAACAAAACATAATGAATTTAAGACGTTTAATTCTGTAAGAGAGGCCATAGTAGATTACCATAACGAGGAATTCTTCTAAAACTAACATCAAACTTGGATTAATGCATAAAATATTAAAGCTGCCGCACGTTGGACTGGCGAATATTGTTACGTAAGACCTAACAGCGAATGTGCCAACAACAAGCAGCCTGCCAACGAAGTTCAAAGTTCAAATATTCAAAAAATACTTCATTGCCAAGGAGGAATTTCAGTTGGTCATGGAATAAATATAAAAAGCAATGTACAATGAATAAAACATATCTAAAATATTTTAAAAGTTTAAACATGTATAAATGATTATTAAGAACGATTTTTAATATCTTTTATAGAACAAACCACTAAAACTCGTAAAAACAGTTAAAGTATATTACAATAAATTAAGAATCATCAAAATATCTGGACTGATGAAGTTATGATAGTATCGAGCATAGTATAGTGCTTCAACGAGAAAGTTCTGTGTAAGTTGTAAACATGTTGTAAAAACAAGCTAATGTAATGTTGTATTAAATGATGTATAAGAATATATAAAAGTGTAGTTTTGTATAATTATATTGTCAAATTATGTCAACCCCGAAGAATAGAGCAGGAGCAGTAGAAAATTGGTTAATAAATTGTACGTTCCAAGAGGTTACCTTGTATCGTCTCATGGATTTGTTTTATATAAGCCTACAATAGGAGAAAATTGTGAAAAGAAAAGCAAAAGAAAATGATGACAGAAAAAGAGAAAAGAAAATAAAAGGAAAGGAAAAGGATGGGGAAAAAGAAAATATAAAACGGAAGAAAGTGAAAAGAATAAGAAAATTAAAAGGCAATAAATTGGAAAATATAGAAGGAGAAGGAAAAGTTAAAGTAAAATAAAGGAAATAATAAGAAATGAGAAAAGGAAAATGAAAGGCAAGAAAAAAAAAGAATGAACAAGAAAGTAAAATGTATTAGAAAGGGGAAAAAGAAAGGAAAGAAATAGATAAATGAAGGGGAAAAAGGAAGCAAAAGAAAATATAGACAGGAAATAGAAATGAAAGAAAAGCAAAGAAAAAGACAGAAAAGAATACATATGGAAAAGGGAAAAAAGTTAATAAAGGTAATAGGCCTACGTACAAGAAAGGAAATAAACGGAAATAAAGGAAAAGAAAGACATGAAATAGAAGAAAAGGGGAAATGGAAGAAAAGGGAAAATGGAAGAAAAGAAAAGACATGGACAAAATGAAAGACATAATAATAATAATAATAATAATAATAATAATAATAATAATAATAATAATTATTATTATTATTATTATTATTATTATTATTATTCCTATTATCAATATTATTATTATTATTAGGCCTATTATGTAATGTTTTTCAGAAATATTACCTGACTACCGTCCGAATTCATGATGGAACTTAAATGATGCGATTTAAATGCAATCAACTCCAATAATCGTATTCATATATATATCTGTCTCTTATACACATCTGTCTCGAATAAGAGGGGTCTTGGAATTAGAGGGGACTCGAATTGGAGGGTGCAAGTACGGTATATATGGGCCTATAAATATATGGATATATATATATCTTTATATGTATGTATATATAATATATATATATATCACACGAAAAGGCTATTAATTAACACACATTCTTTGAAATAATATGTATATTATATTTGTTTATTTGTTTCGTAGAAGCGCAATAATAAAATTCGATATAATATTTTCTATTTTTAATTTAAAGGACTGCTTTGTTTAAAATTTGGAGACACTATGATGAGATATGGCCGTTTATACAGTGTGATATAGTTGATGTTATTTGTGAATTCTACCGGCCCATACATTTGCTTCGTCCTTCACCAGCATGACATGACAAAAATACGCTTTTCAATAAAGAAATATTATTCATTATTTCATAACACGTCAGCCTCTGTTACTAACGTATGCCTTTGAATCGCCCATCAAATTGAAGTCAATATAATTGCTTTCAATTGGATTTTAAATTACCAAAAGCCCCAGTTGATGCGTTTTAATATACAACAGAAGGGCCTGGGTTCGAATCCTGGTTGTAGAGAGTGACATTGATGTAATAGGCATTTGAAATAGCTGTAATGGCAAATATATTTAAATACTATACTCAAAGAAGCAAATGGAATTTCTACAAAATTATAAAGAATTAAAAACGTTTAGGTTGTCACACACACCGTGACCGTATCAAGATTGAAAATTAATTTAGGGCATATTTGTATTGTATTGTTATGGGACTCTTTAAATCTACTTTATGAAACGCAAGAAGGTTGAGTTATCAGTTAATACACATCATATTGTTAAGTTCTATTCATGCTTTAAACTCTAATCTACGACAAAAACCGGAACGGTTTATTCATAAACCACTTACAAAAAACATTAGCTTCTTCGCCTTTTCTTATCTCATTAGCATACTTTTACTTGGAAAGTTAATACTCAACGTTTTTGCCACCACAAGTTATTTTAAGCGTGGAGACAAGCCCAAACTTAGACATGCGGACACGTCTTCCGGGCCCAAGGGAAAGAGTAGACTAAAACTTCTAAATGGTTCATTCGATTGGAAATGCAGTTGGCTTTTTGATACGTGTACACTTCACCTAAATTACCTAGCACAATCCTATTTTGCCGTAAAATCGCTTATACATTTTTAATCCAACTAATGAATATTCTTGGTAAACACAATGCATACATCCTTTAAATCACCAAGCCAGGCTTATGTATGATGGATCTTTTAATCTTGCGTGAATAACTTCTTTTTTTTCTTTTTTTTCAGAGATCTCTAATTTTGTGTTAGATTACAGGAAAATGTTTTCTGTACAGCCCTACTTTTACGAATTCATTCTTTAGATGATAATAAACGCATGTGTCAGTGATAGCATTGTAAATCAATCCGGTAATACCCGACTTATAATGATGCATTATGACAAGAAAATACCGTAATTTTATGTCATGATGCTGTTGTATCCCGTGTCCTGCAATTGCGACTGACTGGTGGGTAGTATACATATTGCGTAGTTGGCTTCAAAAGAAATATCGGGTCGAGGAGTTAACCGTTGTATGATAATAAATTTAAATGTCACCATCTCTTAGTTTGATATGCGCATGCCTAATGGCGATAATCGTACGTTAGCGGCTGCATATTTTCATAGAGGCTTATTAACAATTATTGAGGACTGGTTGCAATATTCAGCTAATATATTATAAAGATGATAACCATATGATCTAATAACACTTTAAAAAATGGTACTGGTAAACGATAGTAAAGCCATGCTTATGATCACTTTAAACTCTATTGAGACGTAGGCCTATGACAACAGTAATAAAGAGAATGGTAATATTAATTATGTTAAATACAATATGACCCCCTCCTTTGGGACACCCTTTTAAAGGGGACACCCCTATTAAGGGTACACCCCTATGAAGGAGACACTTTTTCGTCCACAAAACGAAGGAAAGTATATCTATTAACACTACAGCCAAACCCTATTCAGGGGACAATCCTATTAAGGTGACACTTTCCTTGGTCCCAAAGGTGTCCACTTAATAATGATTTTACTGTATAGGCCTATTACTGTATGTGCTGTAGCCTTCAACGACGATCCTCGGCCGACGCGATTCTATGGAAACCGCAACGCCGCCACTTTAGGCGTAAAGCCGGTTTTCCATGCGCATGCGCATTCACATTTCTATGGGAGTTTTCGCTTCAACGAAATCGGTAGTTCGAACTGTTTCTACTTTTTGCGAAGCGAAAAAAATGCGCAGCCAATCAGAGTTCAGGAAGCGAACCGACGCTTTCAATTCCCGCGAATAAATTCGCCTAGTGGAAAACCAGCTTTAAGAAACGAGGGATATTCTTTATGATCAACCGCTTTATGATCATCCGCTCAGGCTGTCAACGACAATCATCAGACGAGTCTGATGGAAATCGCACTGCCTACCGTACCATAAAATCAATACGGTATCTGGATGTTTGTTCAAATAAAGTTTAAAAGAGTGTAACTGTTGATTACCACCACAAATATAATAATTATAAAAAGTGAACTGACATGATATACATCTGCTGGCAAAATATAAATCTAGACGCCATATGACTGAAGTAATCTAAATAGGCCTATTAACGCTTGACAACATATTACCATTAGTTTACGAGATTAATGTTGGACAGCAACAAGCATTACATGAACAAACTTGGAACAAAAGTGTTTTCAATCACAAGTGTTAATGGACCTTTCCGCTAAGCTCCACCCCTTGGATTTTGTTGCTAAGGCCCCACAAGACGGCAGTGTTAAAACATACGCGAACACGTGCGTTTGTGGGACAACACGTGTGTTTGTAAGACGCGTGCGTATTCCTAGCGTTGTTCTGATTAGTCAGTTGTGAAGTTTGATTGAGACTCCGGAAAGGTCTATTGCAATTGAAGCTGTGAGTGTAAACATAAGTAGGAAATTCAAAGGCATTAGACAAAAAGCGGGGAATTTATAATCTCTATTTTAGGGTTTTCCAGCTTACTATACTTATTATATTACCTACTACAGTGAATCTGTTGATACCAAAGTAAAACCAGGGAAGGCTAGGTCTTAACGTCCATGTACAGTATGTTCTATTGGTAACCTTTTGTGCATTTCATTGGATTTGATTCAAGAACAGCTTACATGCATTTCAAACACACTTAGGAGAGAGTCGACTGGGCGTTGAACCTGATTTGTCATCATAAAAATAATCGTTTATGTTATATTGCGTATTAAATAAGCTTTGCATTTTAAAAACAATTACGAAGATGTCTGGTTTTTGTTTTTTTTTAACATGAGTTCAATAGTTGAGTAAATGGCGCTCATCAACATGTCTGCATCGAAATTAAATAATATAAATAACAATAATATATATATAGGCCTATATATATA
>NW_022750455.1:1279355-1286524 GCF_011630105.1 Anneissia japonica
TTACGTTACGTCGATTTCACAACGCACCAGTCGTAATCGGTTTCCTGTCAAATCGCATTTTCTTACGATAAAACGACGTAATCGTAAGTAAATCTGCCTTCTTACGTCGACAGGAAACCAGGCTTAACGCCAGGCGTACGTTAATCCGTGTTGTAACTAGCGAAATGTCCAGACTGGGCAATTAACGAACCCAGCGTGTAAGTATTCGCGCGAAATATTCGTATTCGTAATATCGCACGTTTCATTTCCTCTTTACACCTTGGCTTATTGTGATTGGTCAAATCCTTGCCGAATTCAAAATAATCAATGCATGACTGTTGTAACTCAGTGGCGTACGCTAATCTAGGGATTACTAGCGTTCGTGCACAAGTTTACCCCACTCGATTAACGTTACGCTAAGTCTTTGTGTCTGAACATAGCCTTACACAGATTTCCTACAAATCCGAGATCTGGAACAAAAAAGGAAATAAAGTGTTAAAGCGAGGCTCCGGAGGAAATTTTTGTTTTCATATGTTGTAAACTGATTTTTCTACGACACAAAAAGCATATTTGACAAAAAGCTCGGAAGCGGTTAAGGAGATACAGATTTTTGAATATTTAAAAACTGGAAGAAAAGGGTTGGTTACGCCCCTTTGTTAACCCCAGTTTTAAATATTCAAAAATCCGTATCTCATTAACTGTCTCCGAATTTTTCGTCAAATATGATATGTTGGCTATAGCAATCGGTTCTACACCATACGGTATCACAAGTAATTTTTCCACCGGAGCTTGGCTTTAAGTTAAACGCTGATGCGGTGCTGATCAATAATTGTTTGCTCCTAAAAAGAGCATAGCAATTCTGATTAATACACTGAAAACGGCGTGGAGGAAGCTCCATGCACAATTTTGCTCCGGGTTTTTAGAAACACGTTTAAAAGTTTGTATTTTCTATAGGCCAAAAATAAAATAAATATAAAAAGGAAAAAAAGAAAAATATGGGAACAAAATAGGCCAAATATTTACATGAAGAAGAAGAAGAAGAAGATGACGAAGAAGATTATGATGATGTTGATGATTATGCTATTCAACCCTGTTGTGAACTCCGTATTCAACTTATCAATTTAAAAATTACTGAAAGACTGATTTCAATCATTGTTTGAGCATGATATTCTTAAATTTATTATACGCCCTCCGAATTTATAAATTGTCAGAGCTTCAAAGAGCTTTATTCCTTACTAGGCTTCCTCAATACTCCCACACTTTCTGGGCCAGTTTGAAAATTCCTTAGGCGGGGGCTCAAAATTTTATGCTTTTAAAGGGGACTTAAAAATATTTAACTCTAGAGAGAATAACACGACCAAGTGTCAGCTTAATTAAACTCCACACCATCGATCAACCCGCCCAAGATATGCTGAACACTCCGTGACTAAAAGTATCCTCGGCCTATTGATTAAACATCACTTTATATTTACCGTAACATTTCAGACTGTGACCTGTGGCATTCTTATGGATTGAGTTTATATTTCGAGTTTACGGGTCACCATAGTGATTGTAATGTTTAAATATTTGTATTAATTCTACCCGATAGATTATGCTTTGACCCAAGACGTTTCATGACCTTGTTTGTGAAGACAATCAATACAAAGAAGAATAATTTAAATAATTTAAACCAAAATTAATTAAAAATGTCTTTGTATAGTCTTTAAAAACGCACAAGATTGCATTTCAGATCGGACTGTTTTCCTAATATTCCCCTACTAAATATGGAGGTTTTTACAGACTTAGAACCCCAAATCTATCAGATAAGCTTGGATTAGCTGAGATACCATACTACATGTTATTAAATCGAAAATCATCGTACAATATTATATACAACATGTCGAAAATAACACTTAATATATTAGCATTAATATAAATTGACTGTAATACTAACAAAAATATCAATAATAATAATAATATTTTATTTTTATACTAGTTCAACCACCTTCAACATAATATCATAAACATTACAGTATAAAAGCAAATAAAAAAACATAAATTATACACATCAATCATTATAAAACAATTAACAAAGCAATTAATAAAAAGAACATAATATAACAAAATGTGATTATACAATTAAGATAGAAATGTTACACTCTGGAAAAAAAAACAATAATTTAATTTAATTTACACAGTATCTATAGGTAATTCAATAATAAAATAACAAATAATTAAATTACACCTATACTGTTCAACCACAAGAACATAAAAACAATATTGTTTTAATCAGCATTCGTTCATGAGAGAATGTAAAGAGGGTGTTCTCTACCCTGCGATTTGTCGCTGTGTTTATGTCTTAATGTATTTTCTCTATGGTTGCAGTGAGCTTTATTTCTAGTTAACCCGTTTCCTTTATTAGAATGCTGCAAGTATCTCAGACAGCGTACAGCTAACACACTCAAATAATTAAATAAAATATTTGAATTAATTACTTGATTTGTATATTTGTGTAAGTCATTTAGCTTTCAGTTGAAAACTATTATAAGAAAACATTCGCTTCATAAGTTTCCATAAAATCGCTGCATTGTCGTTACTGTGCATTTTCTTTGCCATCATAAAAGAGTAAATATTACTCCAGAAAAGGAGTCGTTCTGTACCTTTTTTATCAACTCCACTTTTGGAGTTAAATTCTCTCCTTGAAATTAACAGTGAAATGCTCTGTCTAGATTATCAAATTTCCTTTTTCAAGAAAACTGGTGTATGCCCATAGTAATGATGTGCCTATATATGGTCATGATGTGATGTCATCATCATCATTATTTTAGGCATTTCGCATTTTTTTTTGTCAAATAAAATTTGATTGTCTGCACAGGACTTTACACTACTGAGTAGCTGTCCCCGACCACTGTCCCCGACGCAATTATTAACGCGTCCAGATTCGACCGATCATTCAACGTTCACAAAACTTTCGGCGACAGAGTGAGCGATTCTATGGAAACCAGACTTCACACACGCATAATGGTATCATTCATATCAATTGGTTAGTTAGGATTTTCGTAGCAAAAGTCTAAAAATCAATGAAAAATTGCCTACTTGGAAATTGATAAAGTATTGGAATCTTGAAGTTGGTTTTTAAATAAGACAGTCTATAAATGTGTTGGTTAAAAGCATTGCCGTCGGAAGCATTTTGCAAGTGGTCCGGCCATTATAAGAGCGGGATAGGGAGAGTCCATACCCACCTCAGCCCCACATATGGTTGAGCTGAGGTGCGAAAATTTGAGGAAATAGTACCTCTAGATGGCAGAAAATGATACTCTATAGTAAAATTCATCATCACATCCCCATTGTAGTCAAAATGAAGCGCCAACAAATTTCTCATGTTCTTTTATCATCGATTTTCGGCAACCATAGAGACTGTGATGAGACCATAGAAAATAAGACTTAAAAACACCGTCTTCGATGTATTTACTTTACTTTATCACTTTTTTTTTTGGGTCATTTTTATGCATTTCATTTCAACAACTTTCAGGCATCTTCTGTAACTATGAAATTACATTGTGATCGAAAAGTGAGCGGGACCAAAACCCCCTTAAAAATATGTGGGGTACGTGTCCCCCGTCTCCCCATTATCTGCACCCATACTGGTAACCAGTACAGCCACTACCCGGTCCCCTCAAGGGGCGGACACAACACCATGGTTGAAAAAATGGCACATCTGCCGGGAAATAGCACTTGTATACTTTACAGAATGAATGGCCCTCACTTAAAAAGGGTGATAAATTTAGATTGCCAGTAATTAGGGCCGGCTTGACCATTAATATCTTTGTGTCACATAACAGCCTATACTAATTTCATCGGAGTCGTGTTTTTTTTTTTAAAGTCGATTCTTATCCTACAATCATCAACCTAATAATAATTATCGACATCATCATCACCACCGTCATCATCGCTAACAACATCATCATCATCATCATCATCAATATCATCATAACCGCCACCACCTAGGGCCTATATTATTATTATTATTATTATTATTATTATTATTATTATTATTAGTCACTAAGTAAATAAGATTTAATTAATTATATGAGCGCCTATCTGTACGTACAAGCGGAGTAATATGATTTAGGTTAGACGTCATGCCTTTCGGTTAGAGAGTGTATCCTAGCTACGAGACGCTCTCAGACAATTAATATGGTGCCAGTTCAGACAAGAGGCAATTCTCTCTGAACTTTTGGTTTCTTCCTGGCCCCAACCGAGTTTAACGAGCCGAAGCCTAATATAATAATAATTATTATTATTATCATCATCATCACCCTCATCATCCTCATCGTCATAAAGGAATGGCGCATTAGAAAAAGAATAACGAATTGGTTTTTCTTATACCACTCCAGGTGGCGTTTTAAATATAAACATTACTCAGTGGACTACGAAGGAGACTTAACAATTAATAACAAATGTGAGTACAGTATTGAACATTTTGCATCATTAATTCACTAGTTAAATGGGAATTCTGTCATCATTCTATGGTTATTATTTTGACTACGTTTGTTAGGCATCCGCATTGAAGGCATTGACAATTTCCTCGACAGAAGCATGCACTGACATGAACATACAAGTGACTCGCTAACCACCAAAAACCTGAAACTGGCTAAAAAACGTTATTAATTACAGCTTGAGGCTTGTTAACTTCCGTTCGTTGTTTAGATTATAGATTCGTATCTGTTTTTTTCATTGACAATATATACAATTTATTACCAAGAGCCTATAATTATCTGGTACACAACTTTTAATCCTGAATAATCGAAATTTGTTATTATAGCCCAACAAAAATATTTTCTATATATTTTTTTAAAGGACAGCGAAAGCGATCAGGGTAGGCCCAAATGACAAATATCTTCATGGATGTGTACTTCTATGATGTCTATCAAATAAAGCTACTACTGTAGGGACGGATCCAGAAATACGAAATAGAGGGGATCTAGGGGGGATTTTCACATATGGATAAATTATGATTATGTCACCTCAATGGTCCATGCTCTGGATCGCCAGAAATGACTTAAATATAAATACAATTTTTATATTTTTTTTCTTCTTCATTTTCGAATTAATTTTTTAATAATTTAGGCGGGGGTCGGTTGTACACTTCCCCTTTTCGAATATACGGAAAAGTTGAGCATTTTATATAGGAATGTAATAATAATAATAAAAGGAATAATGATAATAATAGGCCTAATAATAATAATAATAATAATAATAATAATAATAATAATAATAATAATAATAATAATAATAGGCCTATTAATAATAGGATTAATAATAATAATAATAATAATAATAATAATAATAATAACGAAACAAATTGGCTCATGGCGTCCCTCCAAAAGAAAGTCGAAATGTGAAATACATTTACATTTACAATACATTTGAAATACAGATACATATTAAAAACCAGACATGAACCGTACATGGCTGAATGTCTCTCTCTCACTCTCTCAATGTGGCCACCTATGCACAGATATTTATTTATTACCAATTCGACATATAAATGAATAATATGCAGTGAATGAAATTACTTGGAGAGTGCCTAGAGCAAGACATGGGCAAGGCCCAACACTAAAGGTGATCCATTGATCATTATGATAAAATGTAATTCACACATGAAAGTAAAAACAATACAAAAAAGCCTGAATTTGAAAACAATGTTAGAAGGGCTCCCAGTTTTAAATAAAAATAAGGCAGCAGACCATTTAACAGAAAATGAAAGTTGGTATGCCGGGGCCAGATGTATCAAACTGGAAATCGGCTTTAAATTGTCTTAAGTCCATTATTATAAAATTAAAAAATCGATTGTACGCATGCGCCATCTAAGACAACTTTTAAGCTAAGATTCTGCTTGCTAAGATGGTTTGATAAATCAGCTTAAGATATTTGCTTTAGGAACATCTTATTTTTTTTTACTTCTAAGCTGAGATTGATAAATCCTTGGTCTGGACCCGAACATGTTGCTGTAAACTAAACATTATTTTTAACTTGAAACGCAACTAGCCTTGCTCATGTAATACCATTATTTTGCCGATCCAAACAAATATATTTTAATAGCCAATCCAATTGTGGTCAAAAATCACATGGGCGAACAAGGCTCTGGCATCCCCTTATTTTAGACCCTGATCAGAATTGTTGGACCCCTATCGACATTTTTTTCATTTTTACCAGATTTTACAAACATTTTACTACAAAATCCTTTAATCGACAGTCTATTTCTATGTATAAATAAGAATATAGCACCGGTATAATTTAACTGTCTGTTAATTTACAGGGAAACAATTTTGTCGTTTATATATTTAATTGTAATTTTGTAACTTACTTAAAATATAATTATTCAGTCATGGAATTAAATTGTTTATCTTTCAGCTCAAGACAGACAGTGTATATTTATTGGACCTCATTGGATATGGGCTGGACTCCGGCCTAATGGGCGCCTGATGCTCGGTAATTTTTGCTTTTCTTGATCTCAATCCATTTGTTATCTTGCTTATATATGTTGAGCATCGAATAAATTCAATCAATCAATCAAAAAATATTATATCATGAAAAATGTTTGTATGGTGAAGATTATAGTATTATGTTTATTGTTTGAATATACTGTATTTTTGAATCTATATATTCATTTCTATCGAATAGTACACTTTTTATAAATTGTATTTACCCATGACAATCGGAATGCTAACAAAATTTGTTTGCGCTATTGCGATCTACTAGTCCTACCCAATGCCATGTATTTAATAATCCTCACATCATTCCGTGGTATGATGATACTATGTACATAATTGATATTTAACATGATAATGCTGTCCATTTTTTTTTTTTTTTTGCTTTATGTCAAATTTATCAATATTGCGCTTAGCTCATGCTTAAAATTAAAAAGTCGATTGTACGCATGCGCCATCTAAGACAATTTTTAAGCTAAGATTTCGCTAAGATGGTTTGATAAATCAGCTTAAGATATTTGCTTTAGGGACATCTTAAATTTTTTGACTTTTGCTAAACTGAGATTAATAAATCATTGGTCTGGTGGGGCTGAGGTGGTGGGAACCCTTCATCTGGCAAAGTCCCTCCCCGTGGGCCCCTCTATTTCAAACCTACTGGCTCTGCCTCTGTTTTTATATATATATATATATATTATGTTTTGATGATACTCCGTTATA
>NW_022750455.1:1287121-1293134 GCF_011630105.1 Anneissia japonica
CTTTTTTAAAAACCAGACATGAACCGTACATGGCTGAACGTCTCTCTCTCACTCTCTCAATGTGGTCACCTATGCACAGATATTTATTTATTACCAATTCGACATATAAATGAATAATATGCAGTGAATGAAATTACTTGGAGAGTGCCTAGAGCAAGACATGGGCAAGGCCCAACACTAAAGGTGATCCACTGATCATTATGATAAAATGTAATTCATACATGAAAGTAAAAACAAAACAAAAAAAGCCTGAATTTGAAAACAATGTTAGAATGGCTCCCAGCTTTCAATAAAAATACGGCAGCAGACCATTTAACAGAAAATGAAAGTTGGTATGCGGGGCCAGATTTATCAAACTAGAAATCGGCTTTAAATTGTCTTAAATCCATTATTTAAAATTAAAAATTCGATTGTACACATGCGCCATCTAAGACAACTTTTTTTTGCTAAGATGGTTTGATAAATCAGCTTAAGATATTTGCTTTAGGGACATCTTAAATGTTTTGACTTCTAAGCTGAGATTGATAAATCCTTGGTCTAGACCCCAGTAAAACATGTTGCTGTAAACTAAAAATTATTTTTAACTTGAAACGCAACTTGCCTTGCTCATGTAATACCATTATTGTGCCGATCCAAACAAATATATTTTAATAGCCAATCCAATTGTGGTCAAAAACCACATGGGCGAACAAGGCTCTGGCATCCCCTTATTTTAGACCCCGATCAGAATTGTTGGACCCCTATCGACATTTTTCTCATTTTTTCTGATTTTACAAACATTTTACTACAAAATCCTTTAATCGACAATCTATGTCTATGTATAAATAAGAATATAGCACTGGTATAATTTAACTGTGTTAATTTATAGGAAAACAATTTTGTCGTTTATATATTTAATTGTAATTTTGTAACTTACTTAAAATATAATTATTCAGTTATGGAATGAAATTGTTTATCTTTCAGCTCAAGACAGACAGTGTATATTTATTGGACCTCATTGGATATGGGCTGGACTCCGGCCTATTGGGCGCCTGATGCTCGGTAATGTTTGCTTTTCTTGATCTCAATCCATTTGTTATCTTGCTTATGCATGTTGAGCATCGAATAAATTCAATCAATCAATCAAAAAATATTATATTATGAAAAATGTTTGTATGGTGAAGACTATAGTATTATGTTTATTGTTTGAATATACTGTATTTTTGAATCTATATATTCATTTCTATCAAATAGTACACTTTTTATAAATTTTATTTACCCATGACAATCGGAATGCTAACATAATTTGTTTGCGCTGTTGCGATCTACTAGTCATACCCAATGCCATGTATTTAATAATCCTCACATCATTCCGTGGTATGATGATACTATACATAATTGATATTTAACATGATAATGCTAAATATTTTTTTTTTTTTTTTTTTTTGCTTTATGTCAAATTTATAAATATTGCGCTTAGCTCATGCTTAAAATTAAAAAGTCGACTGTACGCATGCGTCATCTAAGACAATTTTTAAGCTAAGATTTCGCTAAGATGGTTTGATAAAATCAGCTTAAGATATTCGCTTTAGGGACATCTTAACTTTTTTGACTTTTGCTAAACTGAGATTTATAAATCCTTGATCTGGTGGGGCTGAGGTGGTGGGAACCCTTCATCTGGCAAAGTCCCTCCCCGTGGGCCCACTCTATTTCAAACCTCTGGCTCTGCCTCTGTTTTTATATATATATTATGTTTTGATGATAATCCGTTATAATTCTTTCTCTGTTTCCTAATCTTTTCTCAATATTTTTCTATTCCAGTGATGTAGACAAAGAAGCCACAACTATCAGGAAAGAGTGTCCGGTCTCAATCGTAATTTCATATTCAGAATTTTTGCAGAAATATTTTTGGCTGTTTATGAATAATTAACTTACTAATTATTCATAAATAGCCAAAAATCTTTCTGCAAAAATTATGAATATGAAATTAATTAAAATATAGTGTAAATTTTATTTTTAAAATGTTTTCCTCTTCAATAATCTCAAAAATAAATGTTAGCAATATGTAGTAATTCTTGTATTAATATTGTATTATTACTGCTAATGTTTGTCTTATTAATAGAGAAAGTAACCCGTTTGTTGTAAAGAATATAGACATGTATGATAATAAGATATAACATTTTGAGGATTAAAATCAGATTTATTAATTTTTTCCGGATGTACATGATATAGTCCTACAGTATATAATTATAAAATGTACCGTATATATAATTATATCACAACTTGATTTCAATGCTTGAAAATAAATATCAAATGAAATTGTGCATTTCTTCTCATCTTATTTAATGTGTATGTTTACTGTAATAAATTCAATAGCTAAAATATCCTTATTGTAATAAGCTTATAAGCTCAAACCAAAAGTGAAGAATTGCTTCATCAATATGTGCTACTTTATCTATTAAGCTAGCAATTCTTTCGAAGACGCCCTTAACAAAAACATAAAACCGGAAATGGCTGGATCTCGGTAGAGATACAATTTGATACGCAACAGCCAGAAATAAAACCAGAGCTTTCGGACAACACTAGTCCTTCCTCAGTGGTGAGTGAGTGATTGTAGAAAAAGCTAGAAACAACTGGCTAGGTGAGATGAGAATAAACATCGTGAACAATGAGTGAACAAGAAGGCCAAAACATAGATACATACATACATACATATATACAATGTATATATATATATATATATATAATATAGGCTTACATATATATACATACATATATAATATATGTACCTGTCTCTTATACACATCTAGATGTGTATAAGAGACAGGGATGTGCCAGGCTGTAAAATATCCTCCGCGAAAAATGTTAGGCCTAGAAATCAATCGCCGCATTTCAGAAAAATGTGGTTTGGTAAAGATGTATCGATTATACATAGGACTTGATAACTGCATCAGCGGTTGCCAACAAAAGAGTTATAGCCATGGTTACTGCATGCACGCAAAGATCGTACGTGGCAGATACCCTACACGGTTTTATTTACACAATCTTTTGTTACTTTTTTCCCCAGTGACGTCACGATTAAATTGTATATAATGGCCTATAACTTCATAAAAAATTGCCAAAAAACGATTTTAAGGTTGATTCTATTATTAATGGCATATCAAAAATCCCTGACGGGTTCCGGGGTCGACGAGGCTTCTTGTCGGTTATACGCCGGTAACCCTCCGCTGAGTCTGGGCCCGGGCCTTGGCGAAGGCCCGAGCCTTGGCGAGGTTGAGTACTTAGCCTTGCGGCATCATTGGTGATCGCTTGGCGGTGATACTTGACAGGACTAGGCGATTAACAGACTGCAGGGGAGATGTACAGGGAGTCTCGGTCAACTGACAGGCACTCGGGATGGTATGCTAGGTTCAGTGCATCATCATGGCTTAGGGNTCATGGCTTAGGGGTCGCACTGCTTCCTCCCTCCGTTCAGTTGGCTGGGGCCGAGCAAGTAGTTCTATCGTGCATTTAAGTGACCAGCGTACGAGGAGCGAAAACTTGAATACTAAAGAACAGCACACACTTGCAAACATGGTATTCACTCGTAGTGGTCTCCAGAAAGTAAACACTCACTATCTGGATATACATGTTGAACATGCTGGAACTAACAACTAAAATAGAGTTATTCTTTATTTTAACCAAGAAAAAAATCTTTCTGAAAAAATTCTGGATATGAAATTAATTAAAATATAGTGTAAATTTTATTTTAAAAATGTTTTCCTCTTCAATAATCTCAAAAATAAATGTTAGCAATATGTAGTAATTCTTGTATTAATATTGTATTATTACTGCTAATGTTTGTCTTATTTATAGAGAAAGTAACCGGTTTGTTGTAAAGAATATAGACATGTATGATAATAAGATATAACATTTTGAGGATTAAAATCAGATTTATTAATTTTTACCGGATGTACATGTAATTATATCACAACTTGATTTCAATGCTTGAAAATAAATATCAAATGAAATTGTGTATTTCTTCTCATCTTATTTAGTGTCTATGTTTACTGTAATAAATTCAATAGCTAAAATATCCTTATTATAATAAGCTTATAAGCTTAAACCAAAAGTGAAGAATTGCTTCATCAATATGTGCTACTTTATCTATTAAGCTAGCAATTCTTTCTAAGACGCCCTTAACAAAAACATAAAACCTGAAATGACGTGGTTGCTAAGCAACAAGCTCATGCATACTCATGAATATTCAGTGACACCTGTTCTAATTAGACTAACAATAAAATCTTTTTGGTCGATTTTGTCAAAACTGAGCTAAAAGTTTTTATTGTTAGTCTAATGAGCACAGGTGTTACTGAATATTCATTAGCTGTAGCCTAGCAACTGACGTCATTTCCTGTTTTGGAAAATTCGACAGCACCTTGTTAAAGTTCTGAAAAGTTTCGTAATTTGTTGGTGTCATGTGAATATATTTGGAAAGACTGTTTATAAGATATAGTAGCCTGTAATAGTGCTATATTTGAATCGAAGTGATCATAATATATTTAATTCGATTATATACTGATTAATAATCATGAAATATATAATATCATTAATGCAATTACGACAAAGGAAGTACACACAATGATGTATTATAAATTACAATACAGTTTACTTTTATTTCTTACATACTCGGAAATGTTACATCAGAACTATATAAACGTAATATAAATAGAATATAAAGATTCTAGTTTTATTTAATATAATATATATATAATGCTTAGGCCTAATTATATTTAAGCCTGTAATATCGTTCGAGAATTACTTATTCGTTGTATAAGAAAATAATTAGCAAACTTGGTTCAATTCCGGCGATCCCTTGATATAAATCCTAATAATATCCGCGAGCGATTATTTGTAGAATTAAGACCACATAAATCCGGCTATTGATAGCATCTTGTGTTCCGACAATTTAATACACATCGTGACTGTTCCGTTGACAATAATTGTACATTGACATCGCACTTATTGATGGATCGGTATTTTGACCTGAGACACTGAAATAAAAGAGATTGAACTAGTGAGAAATACATTCAAACTATTTCATTTTGGCATCTGTGTTAAGTTAGGCCTAATTAAGTATAGGCTAAATCTCATTAGATTAAAAAAACTTTTTGGAAACTTTATGACATTCATACTTTCATGAGGTTAGGAATACAAATTCAGAAAATAAAATTGATTGTTTGATTGATCTAATGTGAAGTGTACATGTTAATAAAGCGTTATTTTAATATGAGTGGGTGAGTACGCTCCCCAACATCCCACCCCAAATCGAAAAAGGTTCAAATTTTAAGACAGTCGAAAATGTACTCAATACACATTTTTATTTTTTCGTAATAAAACTAAAAAGCGAATATTAAATCCTAACATTTTAACCAATACTCTATCGGACCCCAGTATCGTCCAAAGCTGGGGTCCAACCTGCTTTTCCCCTTCACGGCATCTGGAGTTTTAGGTAAACCTTTCCCATTTGGTATGATCATTATATATATATATATATATATATATATATATATATACACATATATATACATATATATGCATGTATAATAAGTATGTAATGTATATATATATATATGCATATATACACATATATACAAATACATACATATACATATATACACATATATATACATACATATGTATATGTATATCATTGTAAATCCAAAAATAAGAAAGGCTACATAGGCGACTTATTACCTGGTTCAATAGACTCGGGTCAGCTCCACAGCTCCAGCATGTAACAAGGTTTAGGTTCCATCCTGGTGAACTTGGCATTCATAGTCACTTTGCAACAATTCGTGAAGAGAAAAAGAAAAAAAAATAAAATTTAATCAATGGCAGCTACCTCATATGCACACAAACTTTTTTATTTGCTAATAACATTAGCAATGAATAACAATAATCTGTAATCTAACACCTGCCAAATATGTAATATAATTAACAATCATCTCAGTTTATTTGTGCAAATATATATATATATCATCTCAGTTTATTT
>NW_022750455.1:1293379-1295282 GCF_011630105.1 Anneissia japonica
ACTGAATACACTTTTTATTTTTTGGTAATAAAACTAAATAGCGAATATTAAATCCTAACATTTTAACCAATACTCTATTGGACCCCTGTATCGTCCTATAATATAAAATAAGAAAGGCTACATATTTACCTGGTTCAATAGACTCGGGTCAGCTCCACAGCTCCAGCATGTAACAAGGATGGGTTCCGTCCTGGTGAACTTGGTATTCATGGTCACTTTGCAACAATTCGTGAAATGGAGTGTCGTCATATTGTAACACACACAAAATATATATATATAAAGTGTAATCAATGGCAGCTACCTCACATGCACACAACATTTTTTGTATTATAATTAAACAATCATCTCAGTTTATTTGTATATGCTCGTATATGTATATATATATATATATATATATATACATATATATGTATATATATGTATATTTGTATACATATATATAGGCCTATATATATATATATTTATGTATAGGCATATGTAGGCAAAATACTGAAAAAAACAACGGTGTGAGAGAAACAATGGCTGGATATCGGCAGAGACACAAATTTGATAAGCAACAGCCAGAAATAGAACCAGAGCTTTCGGACAACACTGTTCTTCTTCAGTGGCGAGTGAGTGAATGTAGAAAAATGTAGAAACAACTGGCTAGATGAGATGAGAATAAACATCGTGAACAAAGAGTGAACAAAACATACATACATACACACACATACACACACACATACACACACATATATATATATACATACATATATATGTATATAGGGCCTATTAAACTGTATAAATACACCAAGATTTTGAGAACATTAAGGGCATAAGGACACCTTCATGCTGCATTCTATTTTCATGAATGTGTATTCTTATGCGATTGTTATCGGTCTATTTAAATCAAAGTTTTATGACCCATACATCGTTTTTAAATCACGATATAAATAATATTACGCTTTATTAAAAATTATAGAATGTATATACAGACAATGATTTTGAGAACATAAAACGGCATTAAGATCATGAATTTATATATTTATCGATTGTTATAATAGGCCTACTGTATTTAAATTACAACGCATTTTACGACCCATGGATCGTTTTTACGTCACTATAATTAATTAAAATGATTTCACTTAGCCTACTTTTAAATAGTACTTAGATTTACATTGTTGAATGTAGGCTGCAAAAACATACTCTGTTACGGTACTATACGGTATGTCATTACACAACAACAGATCTTTAGCTCTGTTTTTTTTTTTGTTTTTTTTTTTACTGTTGTTGACATTTTCACTCAGATATTCCGGTTTAAAGCCATTGTACGAAAAGGACTCAAAACAATTTTAGAGCAGTCTCCAGTCTGAAAATGTCTGAACAACAACACAAAAATGGATACCGCAATTAAATATAACACTATGAAGGCATACAGGCTTGCAGGGACGTAGCCAGGATTTTGAAAGGGGGGAAGCCGTTATGCGAATTACGTATGACCCCGGCGGGGTCAAGGGGGCGAATCCCCCTGTGAAGTAGCGCACTCTGAACGTTCTCAGGACTGTTTGAGAGGATAAAGTGAAAATTGCAATAGACGCATTATAAATAAGCGAATAAATAATTATATAATAAATCAACAGTGGCAGATCCAGGAATTCGAAAGAGAGGTGAACCAGGAAGGGACTTTCACAGACCGAGGAACCACCCACCTCAGCCCCACCATGGTTGGGGCTGAGGTAAGAAAATTATAGCTTACTAAGCTTTAACTATATATACTATAGTATGATCAACAAACTTTTTTTCGCATTTAGCACAATTTTCTTCAATTTTTATTGCTATTAATATTATTATCAATTATTACTATCGTCATTATCATCATTGTTATTATTATTATTACTATTAGTAGTAGTATTATTAAACAAAC
>NW_022750455.1:1295309-1303093 GCF_011630105.1 Anneissia japonica
ACAACCATAGAGATCTTATTCTTATTAATGTGTGTGTGATATACCATAGGAAAAAAAACATAGAAAAAAAGCTTAAAAACATTGTCTTTGAGTATGTACTTTACATAGGGCTACTTCAAAAACGTGATCAAGTTTGATTTACATAATAAGACAAAACTAATAATTAAAGTACAATAAGCAGCTATTAATTATACGAATAAACAGAAATCGCATCGCACTTCGCATTGGAAGGCTTCTAAATTCTCAATTTCGCAATTCTGGAATTTGCCTCTTTAACAATAGACATTTGAGAGTGGAAAAGAACAAATTCCAATTATGGATGAATAAATAGATATCTATGTCTATGTCCTTACTTTCCGCTGGCTCCACCATTTCGTACAGACGCAGTCACGGTAAAAGAGTGCTCCATCACGAATGTTACGCTGTTTTTTAATGTTTCACTTCTTTTGATTGACTTTCGGCAAACTGGGTTTCGACAAAATGGGATTTCGGCAAAGTGGATTAGGCAATCTGGGATTCGGCAAACTGAATTTCGATAATATGGCCTGGATCCGACGAAACCTCACCACCAGGCCCTCGCACAGCCCCAATTGGACATCATGCTCAATGACGGCGCCATAGATTTCCAGATATGAAGATCAAAATTTCTCGACAATTCATGCCAGGAAATTTCACCCTGAGACTGTAAAAGTATAGTTTTCTCTACGAAATTTTTCGATGGGAAGTCCAGGATCCTGTTTCCCAAGATCATCAATCCCTCACCTCCGCCGACACTGATGTTTTTCTACTTCAAATATAAAGACCCTTTTTGAAGAAGTGACCTTATATGGAATTTTCTTCTTATACTGATTTGAGTAAACATACATTACATTATAAACAGAGGAAAACAATAGAAAGTTCAGTCAAAAATACTAGGACGGTGTTTGGCAGGGGTAGTTTATACCGTGTAGTAGTCACTTTTTAATAAATAAATTATTTTATAAATAAATTAGAAATACCAGGGTGACTTGTGGGTGCATAATTTTACCTGCGTTATATTAACTGTATCTAATATATTATTTACTGTTTACTACTGCATTTTCTTCTCTGAACTGATCCTTACAATGCTATTCCAATGTAAATATTATGTTTACAAATGGTTATACAAGGATACTGCGCCAACAGTTCTACCACTCATTCTACCGAGGAGATGAACCATTCCGCTATAATACACCAACCCTTAAAATATTGTGCCAAAAAAAAAAAAAAAAAAAAAACAGTAATAACAAAAACCCTAGATGCTTGGAAATAGCATCTGGCAACCTATAGAGCCACTTCCCTCCTAGTGGGCGACTAGATACCCATACTCATGCTCTGAATGGTTGGGGCAAAGGTCAGCAAATTTTGCTGAAATCAAAGATTTAAAAAAAGCTTTAAATTAATTCATAAGAGGAGCTTGAAATGCATAGGCTAATAGTGCTCTACAAAACACGTACGGTACGGTATATGGTTAAAAATTCGAATGATATTGAGGTACAAAAATTATCAATATAATTTACAAGTAAAAGTATATGTATATTTTAAAGTAATAAAAATATTTTTATTAGAAAAATTGGCCGGCAAAAGCCGGTGCGGTTCCGACGGCCCTGATATAGAACAAAGTATAAATCAACGAAAACGAAACTGTGGATATTTGACCCTTTTAATAAGCCATTCGTTGTTTAAGTGAATTTAGGGTGTTTTAAGACTTCGCAATGTGTTCTACTTCAACCTGAAAACGTGTCTCTTCTAAAACACTTGAATGCGCGTTTTGCAGCTGATAAACTGATAAATTGATAAAATAAGATGATAAACGAAGGAACACTATTCACAATAGATCAATCACTACATAGGCTACAGAAGAGTTTCTGACGTTTGTAGACAAATCAATTGGAATTGTTTGAAGGAACCTTATCAGATTAATTCGTGCAACATTCAAAGCACAAAGTACAAACAAAAACCGAACATTATAATTAGGCCTATCATTATTTTAACTATTATGATTATTATTATTATCATTGTTATTATTATTATTATTATTATTATTGTTGTTGTTCTTATTATTAATGTCATTATTATTATTGTAAAAATTTTCTTTAACATTATCATTATAAATATTATTAATATTAATATTATTATCACCATTATTGTTATCACCATTATTGCTTATCGTTAAAATTGCCATTATAATTATTATTATTATTATTTATTAATTTATTATTATTATTATTACTGTATTATTACTATTTTTTTAATTATTATTATTACTTTTCCACATATTTATTATTTCATTTGACTAGCATGTTTACACAAATTGGCTGGTAACTATTAGCAAGTGGATGACGACATCCATAGCCGGCCATAGCTAAGTTGACTAGAAATTTAACCCCAAATTTAAAATATTTGTTGCTTTACTTATTTCTTTGTTTAGTTTGCGTTCTAAAATTAATACATTGAAAGTTGTCACGTCATAACTATGAAGTAGGCCAATCTTCACATAGTGTGGGTATCTGAACGACAGAGGAATAATCAACATCTTTCAATAAAGCTTAATTCAGTGTATGATATGCACTTTTACCACATTCGCCATCAATCAAAATAATGTGTTGCACACTTTGCGAGAACTCCAAACCATTACTAGATTGTGTTAAAGTGGTTATGAAAAATATCGCCGCATTTTTGGTGTCTTAAATATTGATTATGTCTTGGTGAGTTGTGCTCAAAATGTACACCTATTATACTTACGTTTTTTCTATCCTGTGATTGGTTTCGTACAGTGCGTAACTTTATTTAGATTAAGACACGCATATCACTATCGCACACGCGAAATCAGGGAAGCGATAGGACCGCTTTAAGGCAAAAAAAAATAGATCGTTACGAATCGCAGTGCTTAGGAAAAGGTTATTGATCCATTGGGCGGTAAGTGAAGTAGCAAGTAAAGATCGAGACTGGTGCATGGTTCGTGTGAGATGATTAAAATTAAATACTTCCGGGAGATTTTATTCTATATCGATATCAACGAATTGCGAATAATGATAATCATTTGTCATATTATTTACCTACGGCAGTTTTAAATTTAGTTTCGGGTAGAGTTTCAATCCCGTTATACAAAAAAAACCCCAAAAAACAAAAACAAAAAACCAAAGAAACAGCAACGAATGTTGAAACTTGTACCCGGTGGGTAGGTATAATTTACAGTAGGTTGTTATTGTTTGTCATTATCAAAATGCAGACAGACATACGTGCATAACTACTGTTGTGTGTGTGTTTCAAGTCAACAAAAGTATATTGCAGTACTGTACTTAGAAACGCGTGCGTATGACGTCATGACGCATGTCATAGATTTCTGTGTACACAATTATAATGTTCATGTGTTTAATACCTTTCTGCTGAATAATACAGTAATAATAAAATAAAATAAGAAATGCTAAAGCATGTAAAATTATACAATAAGCACTTAAAAAATCGAATTCTTTATTATAGACTCGACGAACTTCATTTCTGCAAAAAATAACGAAATAAGTTAACGCATTTCTCGAGGGAAAATCTCTTGTTTAATGATTAATGCCTGGTTGCATTTGCTAAGTTTGATAACATGTTTTTGTCTGATGCTATATTTCGAAAAAAGTAATGTACCAATGTAATTATACCAATAATCGTAGCATTTAATGCTTGATTTAACTCAACAAGCTGAGCCACAATTATTGGGATTACATTTTATCGCGAGCTAAAACATGTGATTATATAAGTTACATATTATGAGCAAACAGAAGAAGAAGTAAAGAAAATTCATGTCATGTTTTGTAGATGCACGCATTATCGTAATGGTTTATCGATTTTAAACGAACAAGGACACGACAAATTATGCTTCTCGTTGGTTTGAAGCTAAGTTATGGTGTGCTGACTTTTTCCCTAGAAAAATGTGCCTCCGATATATTGGAACATAATGGGGGTATATCAATCATAATTAATGTTTTCAAATTTGGAACGTCTTTAAGATATCATTTACATATATAATGTACAGAATATTCATGTTTTTGACATCACTTTGTAATATTATCATGTTATGCCCCCGGATATCGTTTAAGAAAATCAGTGCCGATATAAAGCGCCCTATTTCAGTGACAAACCTATTGCAATATTCACCTAAATACGAGAACACTCTGTGACGCTCAAGAACGGCGGCGGAACGTTTTTGAAAGTAGGGGGTGTCATTTTATATGGTAATAAATAGCTTCAAATTATTACAGTAGCTTGAAGTCTATAAAATAACTAATACAATTCACCAAACTTCATCAAATATCCGTAGCCTGAACCATGGCAACATGGGTTTGATTCCGACCAAAAATACTCCTTATCCTATCGTATTCTATCACACCAGAGAAGATTGTCAAGCTAATGTGAACGGGAGTGAATATATTATATTCACTCCGTTTCACATTAGCTTGACAATCTTCTCTGGTGTGATAGAATACGATAGGATAAGGAGTATTTTTGGTCGGAATCAAACCCATGTTGCCATGGTTCAGGCTACGGATATTTGATGAAGTTTGGTGAATACAGTAGCTTGAAGTCTATAAAATAACTAATACAATTCACCAAACTTCATCAAATATTCGTAGCCTGAACCATGGCAACATATATTCACTCCCGTTCACATTAGCTTGACAATCTTCTCTGGTGTGATAGAATACGATAGGATAAGGAGTATTTTTGGTCGGAATCAAACCCACTAAGTCCGAAGACTTGTTTCCGGTGGGATCCTCTGGTGGTGCCCGAGAGACAATCCCCTACTCTTTTCGAAGTGTGTACTGTGTTCTTTAACGTGCACACGGGCCATGTTGCACACGGGACCAACGGCTTAAACGTCTCACCCGAAAGACGGTGCGCTGTCTTAACTTGTAATTCAGCCCTCCAGCTGACACACAATAAGAGCAGCATGACAACTCCACTGATTTGTTTTTCTTTTAAATTTATTGCAAATCAGCGAAACTGTTAGACAGAGAAATAAGGCGTAGTATTAAAATGTTTAATGCTGGTTATAGTGGGTTTATATATTTTATTAAATGAATTTGACATACACAATTGCATTGCCGTTTTATTATTTTGTTGCACAGTACCAAATTGAATCAAACACAAATGAATAGATGATAAACAATAGGGATGCGTAATCGTGTATGTGAATTATTTTCTAATAACAATTAAAACTCAATTATTCGCAGCGGATCAGTTTCATTAAAATCTCCATGAGCGGACGGAATTCTTTTTATTACGTGACACTTTGGATGACATGCGTTCACGCAGTTAGACGTAACCTCTTTTTTAACCATTGCCTTGATCGCCTTTAAACCGCCATTCGTCACGTTAAATTGCTTATTTACAAAATATGCCTGCTCTCACTTCAAGTCCAAGCGAATGAACCCTGTTTGAACCATAGAGCTCTATGTTTGAACTCATTGCAGCTGTAAATTTTAGAAGATATGGACCATTAAACCGGCCGATCACATATTAATTAACAATTTCCGATTACAGACAACTCATCCCAGACGTAATAAACATTCTACACACTAATAAGCTTATATCGGAAATTCATTCTAATAGTTTTAATATCCTAATAGAAGGCTTATTTATAAGTAGGTTCATAAAGAGCCAGTGCAAACGCAAGCTCGGTTTAAGGCAATACTAACAAATATTCGGTCTAACATGTTCACAACCTCACTGTTCACAAATAACAATACATAAGGAAAATATGCTCCCATCGGGAGCGTGTTCTACTGCCTCTATAGAAACGATGATGTGGAAAATGATTAATGATTTAATGGTTTAACATCATAAGAGTAAGTTGGGGTGTTGATATTATAATCTCATGTGGGGCCGTAGATAAAAAACGGAACCATAAGTTTAGTTTCGTCATAGGCAACCTTAGCTAAAATGGGGCAGAACACTTTCTTCATTAAAAAGCTTTTTCTACAAAGAAATCACCTGTTCGTGCACGAAATCCTGTTGGCAAACCAAATACCGTTTCGATTATAATCGAATGGGAATTCACCCATGATGCAAATCATATAGCCTGTTACACCAGCTATATCAGCCTATAGGCTTACTTGCTCTGTCCCACTTGCTTCAGCGGTCAGCCTCATGTATAGCCTAGGAAAATATATTGCAACTCTAATAGGCAACAACCAGATATTTTGAACGAATAGATTTCAAGCAATGTAAGATATCTTCTGGTTTTTTTTTCAATAACTTGATTTCATCATTATCCCTATACTGTACTAACCATTTGACTCATTACTGAACGGCTGTGACGTCTTAAACGATGTGTGAAATTGGTGATTTTTACGATTGAAACGTGTTGGATTACCGACTTTACAATTTACTATTTCGACAGAACGTATATCATCAATAACAACGTTGTATTAAAGAAACACCTGCAATGGATTACACATAATACAGGAGTTCCAAATTCATATTTATGGTGGTTACTGATCACCACTCGGAACATGAGCAAAAGATACGCTATAATGCAAGCGAACCTCTGTATTCCTCTCTAATACAACAACGAAACACATCTTTCAGCAGTATATTGACTTTCCTTTTGATGTTGCCGCAGTATATTTGGAGACAGACTATTGCCTATTAGTTTGTAATTCAGATTAATATTTTATATTTTTTAAGCAGGTAAAATATGACGTATTATCGCAATTCCCTTTCCACGGCGATCTATCGATTTATTTTAATTCCTGTTTTATTCAACAATCGACAAAAACCGCTACATATACTAATTTACGTAATACTTTATTAACCCGCTAATATTCAACTGTTTAGAAGTCGGTTTTAACTACTTATATCCGGTTATAATCACAATTTAACTAGCATTACCCTTCAAAAAGTCATCATAAGTTTACCTGAAGTCTTCTACTTGTAATGAACGTGTCAGCATGATAAAGCTAAATACATAAATTTATAATATACAGCAGCAAATTATTACTACCGTTTATTGCAAATTAGTGAAGAGTTGGTCTTACATTTTGTGTTAGATGAAATTCTTAGGTCTCTCAATGCTCAGATTAGACATAGAGTTGTGGGTGCGGCACCCGGGTCGTACGGTACCTAGAAACTTCGGTCGTCTGGGAAACTCTGACGTCGTTTGTCTTACATTCAAACCCAAATACAGACCCATCGATTGCTCGCAAATAAAAATATCAAAATGTAAAGTTATTCACTGAGTAAAATTGTCAATCATAGGGTCATTAGTGAAGCACACAAATCAATCAATCAATAAATCAGTCAGTCACAATAATGTACTCAAATACATAAATCAAAGATTATATTAATTTGAATTTTAATTGTGTACGGCGTCCTGGGGTGAAGAAGGAGTTAAGATGGCGGGTTGTGTGGGTCATACAGTGTCGCACTTACATCATCGCCACAAATCACCCCACCCGCCCAAGATTATGTTAGCATTCCCTCCTTACCCAGTAATGCAGTTCAAACCCCACGGTAAATTGTAAAACATACAAAATGTCTTCTGAATCTTAAATTGAAATATCATACAGTAAAACATGGGATTGATTTTCTTCATCACGTTCAATGTGATACTTAAACTTTTACCTTTTAGCGTAACCAATACGCAAGATAGAATTTTTATACTCGTCCAATCTTGCGACACTTAGGCCTAAATTATCCTTAGCTTTCCAAATATTACGTTCTATAGTTGTCTTTTAGTTGTTTTTGCAATATCGTACGCATTCTCTATCATGTAT
>NW_022750455.1:1303218-1312662 GCF_011630105.1 Anneissia japonica
GTGTGTGTGTGTGTAGGTGTGCGTGTGTGTGTAAGCATATGTATTCCACGTGTATCCCACATAGGCCTATGCCATATTGGTCACTCATTCTAAATTTAGGTAGGCCTATATATAATGAGGTTCTTCATGTTTATCCCACCATCAAGGTTAAATTGTTACCGTACATATTTCTGTGTTTCTGCTGCTCAGTATGGTGCTAGTATAAATGCTACTCTGCTTCTACAAGCTGCCATTCTTCCGACTAAGTTAACTAACATATTTTAAGAGCATTTAAAACAGATATGCTATTCTTCTAATACACGCTATGCTGTACACGCTTATTATTACATGTACCGAGAGTTCTACTTGTGAGATAAATTAATTCCAAAATGTAAGCTTCTAAATATCGAAAGTAAGGAGAGTAAAGAGAACTTCAATATCTTTTGACAGTGGTTCTGTACCTAGGTATTATATCTTCATGTATATATCAAGCGTAATCAATGTGGGTTTAAACAGTAATACACAACACATCAACGTGATGTATTATCGTGTTGTTAGCCGTCTTACAAAGAAATTGAAGATTGAAAAAATTACAAGCCCGGATCAAAACGTGAAATACGTGATGCGATGATTCTGTCCTGACGAAATTTAAAACATTTGTTGAATATAATCCTAGATAGGCCTAGTTTTAATATAAGTATGAGCCAACATGTCGATAGGGTGCTTAATATCCACGGTACGGATGATAATCAGCCAATTTACCTTTCTGCTAAGCCCCGCCCCTTGGATATTGTTGCTAAGGTTCCCACAAAACTACGCGAACACGTGCGTTTATGTAACAAAACGTGTGTTTCTGGCCCCGTTCTGATTGGTTAGTTGTTAAGATTGACACTCCGGGAAGGTTAGTCCTACATTTTATGTCTATTATTCATAATTGAAATTTATCGTCACAATCGTTCATCATTGTTAACATAACTTGTACCATTTTTAAAATATTTTATTCTATGTAACTATAGTATCATTTTATTATTGAATTATAATAATATAAATAATAATGATAATAATAATATTAATTACTGTATAATAATATATAATAATGATTAATATATAATAATAACATCAAATATAAAGTGAACAATAAAATATCATATTATTTGTTAGTTAAAAGTGTAAATAAAAGATTTAATATTGTACGATTATTGACTTAGTCAATCTACAAAGTATTTGATATATTTGGTAAGTTGAAAAAGTTTCAATTTTTGTTGAATTGGAGCAGTTTTTCATGACATGTTTTTTTAAAGAAATAATTTTAATCGGTATAATTGTATGCTTGCTGCCTTTAATATTATTGTTGAATTGGTGCTTTCAATGATTGTAGGCATAAAATATTGTACTGTCGGTTCACTTTGCTATGCACTTTTTAGTATGCACTTTCAATTTGTCATAACGAATATTTCGTCTTATCCCGAAGGACGTAATCAGCGTCTTCAAATGCAAAGTAATTTTAATCATCCTCTCACGGAGTATTACCTTAATCATAGAGAAAATAGAACTCTATGCCTTAATCCACCTCGTATATATACGTATGTCTATTATCCTTTTCCATAAACAGTTATAATCTAATGATGTACAGTATGGTATTACAATGAATAAATGTTTACCTCAAACATCCCTCCACCCTCAACCGCACAAACATAAAAGAAGTAACAGCAAACCAGGTATACAGATAGTATCCACGTCGGAAAAATATCCGTCGATCCAGGCATAGACCCATGATCCAGGGTCCTGGCGTTTGTTTTCACCAACGTCGTTGGTTGGTTGGTTATTATATTATATTAATACCTGTTATTATCTCCGCCAAGGAGGTTATGCATTCACCGCTGCCTGCCTGTCTGTCTGTTAGCAAGCTTAAGCAACAACTAAGGGATGGATCTAGTTTCAAATATGCTCTCTTTGAAAATCAATGTATTCATATGTTTCGCTTTGCGTATATTTGAAAATATACGGTAACCAAGGATTGTGAACTAAAATTTATATGGTTCATATACGTTGAAGAACCACTGGAATTATGCTATTAGAAACACTTCAGACTTCAAGAATAGGTCTTATACATTATTAATAAACACGGTACAGTATCCTGATGACGTCAGAGTATGTGGTAATAGAAACGTTGATAACTCCTCACACAAAGCTAATTCTAGGCCTAATGGTGCATGTGATGAAGATGTGTATAAGAGACAGGAGAGGGGATGTGCAGACGGCGCGATCACACCCCATTTAAAAGCATTAAGAAAAATAATTATTGTTGATAGGAATTACTGGTAGATTATTAAGATATGAGAGAGTGCAATTTCCGGACACCCAGAGGTCCACATTCTCAAAATTTTTGCACCTCAGCCCCAACTATATTGGAGATGAGATGGTGTGGTCTCTCACGAACCCATGGGCGCATATCATGGGGGAAACACGCCCACGCATTTTAAAAGGGGGGAGTTGGTCCCCTCACTTTCGTGAGTCAAGAAGATGTCAGCATAAATGACCCAGGTTTTAACGAAAGAGCGCTGTACAGGTATCTCTGCCCACAAACATCTGAATTACCTATAATACACGACTCGAGCGCGTTTTATAATTTGAGACGTATGAGAAACAAAGATAAGATTGGTTTTCGGCACATGAAATAGGTAAGTAAAATAATTACATTAAAGACAATTTAGTTTTATTTTCTATGATACATCACAGCAATTGATTAATCGATGATGATGAATTTTAATATATAAGAGTGTCATATCCAGCAATCTAGATGTACAATTTCCCCAAATGTTACCACCTCAGCCCCAAATGTGGTGGGGCTGAGATGAGTGTGGACTCATGGTTTTGAAGTAGGTAAAGTAAATACATCAAAGACAATGTTTTTAATTTTATTTTCTATGGTATCGTACATCACACATATTAATTAGATCTCTATGGTTGCCGAAAATAGCTGATAAAAGATTATGAGAATTTGTTGCTGCTTCATTTTGACTATATAATGGTGATGTGATGATGATAAATTTTACTATTTAAAAGTGTCCTTTCTGGACATCAGAGGTACTATTTCCTCAACTTTTCTCACCTCAGCCCCAACCATGGTGAGGTTTAGGTAGATGTGGCCTCATGGCTTTGAGGTAGGTCAAGTAAATTAAATACATCAAAAAAAGTGTTTCATTAGTTTTATTTTCTATGGTACCATACTAATTAGGTCTGTGGTTGCCGAAAATCCCTGATTAATGACCATGAGAAATTTGCTGTCGCTTCATTTAGACTATATAATGGTGGTGTGATGATGATGAATTTTACTATATAAAAGTGTAATTGGACCATCTACAGGTAGTAGGCCTATTTCCTCAAATTTTCTCACCTCAGCCCCAACCATGGTGGGCCTGAGGTGGCTGTGGATTCACGGCTTTGAAGTAGGTAATGTAAGTACATCAAAGACCATTAATGTTTTTAAGTTTTATTTTCTATGGTACATCGCACATATTAATTAGATCTCTGGTTGCCGAATAACGCTGATAAAAGATCATGAGAATTTTTTGGCACTTCATTTTGACTATAGAGGCCTAATGGTGAATGTGATGATGATGAATTTTACTATGAAAATATATATTATAATATATATATATAATATATAAATATATAATATATAAAAAATATATAAAAGTGTTATATCTAGCCATCTACAGTTACCATTTCCTGAATTTATTGCGCCTCAGCCACAACCATGGTGGGTGTGGACTCACGAAATAAGCACCCACATTCTATAACAGATCTGCGTCCTTGCACGCACCTCCTACCGCCAACTCCTGTATCCGCCCCAGTTTCTGAATATTATTCAAGTGTTAATCCGGGCACTCACTATGGAGGACGCAATGTCACGACGCGCGGCGCATGAATCGTTTTTAATGACGATCCGTTCAGACTGCCACGGACAATCAGCAGACGGCGTTGCGTCTTCTCTAGCGCGCTCAATGTGAGCTGAGTTGAATTCGTCGTACGACGCAGTAGAAATCTTAGAAATAATTATGGGGCGGGGATTAGAAAAACGCTCTATTTTGGGCGAAAATAAATATAAATTATTGTAGTGCAAGTATCGAAAATATTATGATGTAAATGTAGTTTGCAAGAAAAATAGGCCTATCCATTAAAACACATTTGGATGTGCTATCCCTAAAGGACAATGCGTTAGTCTGAAATATAGCATTGGACGGTGGATGTGATTCGGAATACAAATGACATTTCTTAGATCATCTAAAATCAGACGAATTAGTAAAAATGGTAAAGTAAAGCGAAAGCAAGTCATCACTGGCATGCCATGAAATTTAAAACTTATTCCAACACCGAAGAATTACACACTGGGGCCTTTCCCCAACACACTTTTCACGCAACGAGTAGAATGGGATTTATTAGCCATTAAGTGAAAATAATAACCCGCAAGATATAAAGAGGGAAAACACATTAAAGATATAAAAGCATTATGATTCTGATGGGCAGATTGTAACAAATGAGTGAAGAAGATTTGAGTGAATGCGATCAATGGCATAATGAGTAACGCATGTCTCATGCAAATGCAGACGAAACGCATCAGTCTTCCAGACAACAGGTTAATAAATATTCGAGTGTCAAAAGAAAGTTTCAACCGGGATTCGAGCCCAGGGCCTTAACTAATGATTAACTGGGAATCCCATTGAACGCAACTGATATCACACTCTTTAACACTGTGGGGTGTTGGCAGAATGTCCGTGTACGGGTACACACATCTTGTGTTGGTCTCTCAGCACATGGTGTCCTCTGGACACGTGCCGAATGTATGCCGAATAAAACGTAGGCCTAATATTATATTTTTGTGTAAAAAAAAATAATATGCTGTATATTGTTAAGTAGCTCTTTGCACCGGTAATGCAAAATATTCTTGATTCCATAATTTTATTGCTACATAAAGCCAATTTAATATAGGTCTCTTAGCTGCTTGCAACATTGATATATATACAACTTCACAAAAGCGCGGTATACCAACTAATGGCATGGCTGTCTTCTGGGCTACCCTTACAACTTGGTTCACATTAAGCAAATCGTTCAAGGTTTACTGTATAAAATTATTATTATTATTATTATTATTATTATTATTATTATTATTATTATTTGGCTAATCTGAGATTGTCCTTGTAGGTCTATTATAGAATGGATATATTTAGTGATTATATAGGCTAAAAATAGAACTACTGTATTAGGCCGGCTAATATGAGATTCCTTTGCTTATTATTTATTTATTTATTTATTTATTCCGGTATAAAAAACATGAAATTACCAACAGCAGTCAGGGGTGAAATAGTTAGTATTACATTTTTTTAAATGGACAAATATTTAAAAAAATCTAAATAAAAAATACATAAATAATTTTAGAAATCTTCTAATATATATGGGGCTAATCGCCGCTAATATGGGGGTAAGATGGTATTATCGTGGCATAGGGATAATCCGGTACCGGTATTAATTGCTAAGGGCTTTGAATTACGTTGACTAATAATGGATTATCTGGACTGATTATCAGTGACAATTAATATGGAGTTTGGATTATTGGGTTATTTAAACCAATCGTTAAAAATGTTCGCGAATCATATTATTCCTAATCGAATACCAACACGTCTCTCTTAATTTCTCATAAACAATGAATTATATTTTAAAAAGTGAAAGTTGACAACTGCGGCCTAAATTCAAGCTACCATAAAACTATTATTACTGACTTGTCCCACGTGATGTAGATGGATGGCGCCTCAGTCCCGACCTATCAGTCTTTCTCTATCTATTATTTCTTCATTTTCCTGTTGGTCAAATGAAGCGTGATGCAATAATTGTAAAATGCACAATGCATTGATCAGCGAAGTATTCTTGTCCTTACTTAGCATAGGCTGATGCGACACATAAATCCAGGCAATAACAATAATTAAGACAAATCATACCACGGAACCAAAAAGGAGGTTTGTCCAAAGTCGCTGCCTTTTCAGTCTTAGATAAACCTACGTAGCCCCGAATTTAAACTCCTCATTATGGTGTAGGATTCTTAATATCACATAATAGGCTTATATTTGCATTGTATCTTGAAAGCTATGTTATTGTCTTGATATCATATCAATGTGGGTTAAATTACCCAAGGTATATCACAATCACGTAACATGGTTTATCTTTTTCATTTTGGAAAATTTCCAAAGAAAGACGATCTTCCTTTCCGCTTGAAATGTAAATACTTCATATAGCGATTAATGTTTTAATACGATCGATTGAATGCCAATTTAAATTTTCGAAATGAATTGTATACATCCGAGCCCGTCTATTATATTAATATCATCCTATTCATCACGAACACATATTTATAAAGACATTATTAGTTTTTATATTAATGATACCATCAATATAAATTTATTAATTATTACAGGCCTAAATTTATTATTTAAAGGAATGTATTATTATTTACTACTACTATTAATAACAATATATTACTATAGTAATACTGTAATAATGATAATAATAACAATATTAATAAAGATAACTATAACTAATAGTGAATAATATTATTATTATCATCATAAACAATATTTCTAATTTTTTTTATGCCATTATTCATCATCATCGTCAGTTTTGTTTTTGTTTGTTGCAGGAACTGTCTGCATGTCTGAGTAATATTATATTGTTAAACCACAGCTGGTAGATCAAATGAAAATGTGTTCAATTCATCATCATCTTCAGGCGTTGATGCACATGTTTTTCAAAGTTTCTTGATAATAATTAAACAATAAAACCCAGAATTGGGGGCGCATTATAGGTTAATACTCGTTCCTTCGATTAAAATCTAATAAGATACTATACTTGTATCATTTTATTTTATAAATAATTTCACTTCACACCAAAAACATTATTGACAAGGCAAAACGTAGGCCCATCCTTCAAGAACAAGGAAACTCGGACTAGAATAAGATATAGAGTTTGATTCATAACAACAGGCAGAAAAAGTAACGTTCGTGTAATATCAGTTTAAGAAAAAGATAGTACTGATGTTGCTCTCTTGTGAACGTTGCAAATACAGTATACATCATCACGACGAAACCTGTCTAATTTAGGTTGTGTCTGTAGCCGTTAAATTTGTTCTCTAAAAATAACTTCATAAATGATGTTGGGCCCGCCGCTATCATTATAAGGAAGTAATTATAATTATAACATCCTTCCCTTGTCATCATCAATTTGTGGGATTTTCACCTTATTATGCATGTAACATTATTACAGCGCCTTGATGATGTATATTGTAAACGGTACTGGCGCTATATGCTATACATGCATACAATAATAATAATAATAATAATAATAATAATAATAATAATAATAATAATAATAATAATAATAATAATAATAATAATAATAATAATAACAATAACAATAGATAATGATGATGATGATAATAATAAATAATAATAATATTAATAATAATAATAATAATAATAATAATAATAATAATAATAATAATAATAATAAAAAAATAATATTGATAACATAATGATGATGATGATGATGATAATGATAATAATAATTAACAAAAATAATTCAAAATGAAAGCTTAATGACCATGGTATATTATGTATATATCACATATTTTAATATCAGTCTATTGATTATTGTATATGTTAAGGCTCATCATCTGCTAATAAAGAGTCATATTGTGAAATATTTTTCCCCCTGGGTGCTACCGTTTATTACAAAGATGTGCATTATATGCGTTGTGAGTGTAGGTACAACCAATAGGTAATGTGAGAGCTAGTTTACTAACAACATGAGAGCAAACTTAAGGAGCTATGATGAGACAACATTGTAAGCGATGTGAGAACAAGTTTTCATTACCGATGTGTGAGAGCAGGTTCAGGAGCGATGCAAGCATTTTGATAGGCAATTTGAAATCATGCTGATAAACGATTTAAGCGCAGGCTGGTGAGCGATATAAGCAAGTTGATGTGCAGTGGCGGCGCCAACGGTGCATTTGCCACCCCCAGATAAGTTTCTTTTCCCCCAGGTTTCACCCCCACCCGCGAAAAAGTAGAAAAACCACAATTCATAGTTGAGTAAAAAAAAAAATATAGACCTATATTTTCTACATATTATTAGACTATCTATCTTAAAATTTGCCCACTGGACCACATTTAACACATTTTGAGCGACACCCGACCACACCCACTTCGGGACACCCCATCATATTCCCACCCCGCCCCCCACCCCTGCTAAAATTTTACCTTTTCCTCTCCCCAGATATCAGACTCTGACGCCACCACTGTTGATATGAGTAAGGAGGTATTACTATTACTTCCTTGGTGTGAGCTAGCTTGAAACTAATGACATGAGTAGGCCTAAAGCTGCATTTACATCAGATCCGAGCCCAAATTCAGACTGCGTTTCCGACGCGCTGATCGGATTTTCTGATTGCTTCGGCTTTCCAATCTCGGAAGTTTGGATTCGGTGTGAACATAGTAATTTGGAAAACTAACGTTCATGCCGAAGTAAAAAGTTATTTTTAGCCAATCAGCCATGATTTTTTTCCCCGATTTAATAAGAATTCTCTTCCTTTCCATGTTAATTAGTGATATATTGTCTATTTGTTGTACACCAACAGAGGATGCATAGGTCAAGCACCAGTCATGATGTCATAATCCGGTCAGATTTAAAAAAAATCGTATCTAGGCGCATTAATAGTAGAGCGGCTAAGGTTGAATTTCAGGTAGAATCGTGCACTTCTGGAAGAAAGCATGAAACTTCCCACAGTGATACTATGATACTTAAAGATCATTAAAAAAAATAGACCCCAAAAAATAACGCCTCCTAATGACCACCATATTGAAATCCAATATGGCCGCCAAACTATTTGATTTTAGACAATATATTCATATCTACAGCACATGTCATTGCCAAATGAAAATCATTACCTATGTTTTCAATATCAGGGAGTGTCATTCAATCATCAGAAATTATGTCAGATAGCGCCGCCATATTGGATTTCAAGATGGCCGCCATATTTTTGTCAATATTCATATCTACAGTACCTAGCACTGTCAATCAAAGACCGTTGCCCATGTTTTCGATATCGGGGACTACCATGCAACCATCAGAAATTATGTCAGAAGAACACCATATTAAATTTCAAAATGGCCGCCATCTTGAAATTTAATATGGCCACTAAATTAATTAATTTTAGCCTATGTATTCACATTTACAGCACTTATCACTCCAACTGAAGTTCATTACCTATGTTTTCAATATCAGGGAGTGTCATGCAATCATCAGAATTTATGTCAGATGGCGCCGCCATATTGGATTTCAAGATGGCCGCCAAATTATTGCTATTTTTTTCAATATCTTATCTACAGCACCTAGCACTGTCAATCAAAGACCGTT
>NW_022750455.1:1313848-1316986 GCF_011630105.1 Anneissia japonica
AGTAAGGAGGTATTACTATTACTTCCTTGGTGTGAGCTAGCTTGAAACTAATGACATGAGTAGGCCTAAAGCTGCATTTACATCAGATCCGAGCCGAAATTCGGACTGCGTTTCCGACGCGCTGATCGGATTTTCTGATTGCTTCGGCTTTCCAATCTCGGAAGTTTGGATTCGGTGTGAACATAGTAATTTGGAAAACTAACGTTCATGCCGAAGTAAAAAGTTATTTTTAGCCAATCAGTCATGATTTTTTCAGATTTAATAAGAATTCTCTTCCTTTCCATGTTAATTAGTGATATATTGTCTATGTTGTACACCAACAGAGTATGCATAGGTCAAGCACCAGTCACAATGTCATAATCCGGTCAGATTTTTAAAAAAATCGTATCTCGGCGCATTAATGGAAAGTGAAGAGAAGTTCGCTAATAGTAGAGCGGCTAAGGTTGAATTTCAGGTAGAATCGTGCACTTCTGGAAGAAAGCATGAAACTTCCCACAGTGATACTATGATACTTAAGGACCATTAAAAAAAATAGACCCCAAAAAATAACGCCTCCTAATGGCCACCATATTGAAATCCAATATGGCCGCCAAAATATTTGATTTTAGACAATACATTCATATCTACAGCACATGTCATTGCCAAATGAAGATCATTACCTATGTTTTCAATATCAGAGAGTGTCATTCAATCATCAGAAATTATGTCAAATAGCGCCGCCATATTGGATTTCAAGATGGCCGCCAAATTAATGATATTTTTGTCAATATTCATATCTAGAGTACCTAGCACTGTCAATCAAAGACCGTTGCCCATGTTTTCGATATCGGGGACTACCATGCAACCATCAGAAATTATGTCAGAAGACCACCATATTAAATTTCAAAATGGCCGCCATCTTGAAATTTAATATGGCCACTAAATTAATTAATTTTAGCCTATGTATTCATATTTACAGCACATATCACTCCAACTGAAGTTCATTACCTATGTTTTCAATATCAGGGAGTGTCATGCAATCATCAGAATTTATGTCAGATGGCGCCGCCATATTGGATTTCAAGATGGCCTCCAAATTATTTCTATTTTTTTCAATATCTTATCTACAGCACCTAGCACTGTCAATCAAAGACCGTTACCCATGTTTTCGACATCAAGGACTATCATGCAGCCATCAGAAATTATGTCAGAATGCCACCATTGAATTTAAAGATTGCTGTCATACTAGATTTCAAGATGGCCGACAAATTAATTATTAATAATGTGGTAAATATCGTCATATCTACAACACCTAGCATTGTCAAAGATATTTACTCGTGTTTTCGATATCAGGGAGTATCATGCAGATATCAGAGATTATGTCAGAAGGCCGCCGTATTGAATTTCAAGATAGCTACCATATTGGATATCAAGATGGCGCCCAAAATATTTTTCCATATTTACATATGTAAAGTACCAGCACTGTGAATCAAGATTGTGTATATGTATAATTAGGGATGTCATGCAATCATCAAACATCTCATAATCATAGTAAAAGCTGTCATATGGCAGTAAAGTAACACCATAAAAAAAAAAGAAGTCCGACAACTGCCACGTTGGATTTCAGAATGATTGCCAATTAAGAAAAGTACATGAAAGAATTGGAAATTAAAAAAAATTAATAGAAAACAGTTAAGGAATAACAAATTGGTAATCAATCGAAAGTAATGAAAATAAAAAAAAATAAGTGAATAACTGCTTTGTATGGTATGAGAGCAAGTGTAGGAAAGATAGATGCAGATATTAAACATCGTTGTTTATATTAAAGCTAGTTTTAGCATAAATGAAATTATGTAAACATAAATATAATATTCAAATTAATGGTGTGAAGACACTAATATCGAATAGACCTCATGTCTATGAGATGGCTAATTATCATTTTCAAATGATATATAAACATATGTAAATATTGAAAGGGAAAGAAACGGAAAAGAAAATTAAAGAAAGGAGAAGAAATAAGGAAAAGAAAAAAAACTGGAAAGGGAAATGAAATAAAAAAGAATAGAAAATGAATATAATGGAGAAAGTGAAAAGAAATAAAAGAAACATCAAGAAAAATTAAGAAAAGTATATAGATAACTTTAGCATAAATGAAATTATGTAGACATAAGTTAAATATCACATTGAAGTAATGGTATGAAGGCAATAATATCGAATAGACTTCTAAATATCATTTTCAAATATGTATATTATACATATATATATATATTATATATATATATATATATATATAATTTTTGTGTGTAGCACTCTGTTTATATAATTAAATAATGGTGAAAACAGAGCTTGAATAAATGAAAAGTGATGTGAGTATCGTATCGGGATTAGCCTATCAAATTAAAAAAAAAGTTCCTTATCAACTGTTTGAAAATGTGCCCCTGGCGGGAATTAAAATGTGATTTCTTGCTGTCAAAATGAGTGTCATACATATTTACTCCTAGTATATCACAGATATAACCCAACCAGGACACTTCTTCAAAAAAATGATATACTGTTGCCAAAGAATACCCTAGAAGTCATACCTGTATTATAATGAATTAACATATAGAATCAATGTTGCTGCGTAGCAATGTGGTATAACTTAATAGAATGATGACAGAAACAGTGCTAAATGAACAATGATGTAAAGATCATATCAGGCATAACCTATCAAAGAAAAAGTCCTTTACCAACTGTATGAAAAAGACAAAAGTGCCCCCAGTGAGAAATTAAACCATGCATCAGTTGTTTGAAAATGTGTCCTAGTTGGATTTATCAGGAAACGAATATTTTGTATATATTCTCCTATTCACCATTGCTATATTTGTTACTAATTATGAATAGGTAGTATTATGTGCCTAAAGGCACGGTATTCTATTGTCTCATTGTTACAAATATTGCTTTATATATGTATGGAGTAAAGAAATATTCTTTACTCCATGATGTATGACAGCTTTTGTGCAATTTACGACGGCTATAATACTTAGGGCCTACTGCTGGCAATAACGTTCAGCTTCATTGCAAGTTGTATGTGCTGGATTGACTCAATTGGGGGGTTTGATTCATTTCTTTCGCTTTTGATTTAATGTCGATGAAAGGATAGGATTTATGATTGGAATA
>NW_022750455.1:1318067-1319680 GCF_011630105.1 Anneissia japonica
CTCTTATACACAGATAGATAGATAGATAGATAGATAGATAGATAGATAGATAGATAGATAGATAGATAGATAGATAGATAGATAGATAGATAGATAGATAGATAGATAGATAGATAGATAGATAGATAGATAGATATATTCTTTAATATACGTTAGTCGTATGAGAGAAGTATCTGGGAGTGAGATATGCCCCTTTATCGTATAGGACTCTGTGGATGACCTACTGATACGACACCGAGATAGTAAGTGGCTACACGTTCGAGAAATTTTTCATACAACTGAAAAAGGAACTTTCATTGGTAGCCATCTTGAAATCCAATATGGCAGCCTTCTAACATAATTTCCTGATGATTGCATAATACTCTCTGATATTAAAAACATGGTTAAATGTGTGATTGACTGTGTTACCTTACTTTAGATATGATGATAATGACAAAAATAACAATATTTTGGCAGCCATCTTGAAATCAAATATGGCGGTAATCTGACATAATTTCTGATGATTGCATAATACTCCCTGATATTGAAAACATAGGTAAAAGCCTTTGAATGACAGTGCTAGGTGCTGTAAATATGAAGATTATTGATAAAAATCCAATATTTTGGCGACCATTTTGAATTTCAAGATGACGGGAACTAAGCGGCTTATATTTTGGGGTCTATTTTTTTAATGATCCTTAGGTGTCATAGTATCACTGTGGGAAGTTTCATGTTTTTTTCCAAAAGTGCACGATTTTTCTCCTTAGCCGCTCTACTATAAATGATTTGTGGAGTGAGCAAGGTTTCCGTATAATCGATGCTGGAGCTTTAAACCCTTTAGTGCTCAAAGTTTTTCCTTACGATCATTTCCACAAGTGGAACCAAATATACCAGAAGTACAAGATAGAGTTCTCCACAGAAAAAACTGTTCCACCGAAATGCATGGTGGAATATCTACGGCTCTGTCCTTAGCAACAGAAGGAACGCCCTATACGTCTGGACCAAGTATAGAAAACTCAGCATTATAAAAAGAGAAGGGCGCCGCGTACGTCTGGACCAATTTCCTCCTCATTTTTGCTAGCGAGTGCTCTATCTTGTATTTTTAGTATCTTTGGTGGAACTGATATGACTTGGAGCTAGGGCAACAAGTCAAATTTGCTGTTGCGTGGGGGTATACAATGGTGGGTTATCCATCGATTATGCAATAACTATACGTATGCACTTTCGGTTTGATTAGTAAAAGTGCTTAGAGCATCTTTACGTGATGCGCCGTGCACTTTACAAATCTTAAAATAGGGCCTAATTAAAATGTTATAGCAGGCAAGATACGAGATGCACTTCTATGTTAAATGTTTCTATAGTTATTACATATTATTTTCACGTTGCCAATTAGGCTAATACAAAATATACAGATATGTAACCATGGTAAACTATTATAAATAAACTATAAAAGGAAATTGTGAACTAGGTTGACTATAATAGGCTAATCATTGTTATTATATTTACACATTTTAGTTTGTGTTAAACTGGCCAGAATATAGTCGAAACGTACCGACGTTTCGTGGATTAGCAATCTACATCTACAAGTGACATCCAACTTGAACGGGAACTATAAGTTTCAACTGATTTCTGGT
>NW_022750455.1:1319804-1340319 GCF_011630105.1 Anneissia japonica
TAATAAATATGTCTAATCAAAGCTACTGTTGAACCTCTCATTTTTTGTCTTTATATATATATATATATATATATATATATAAAGACAAAAAACCTTACCTTTCTTTGATGATTTATGTATATATATATATATATAAAATGTAATTGTATTATACATACATATGTATATACATATATACATATGTATATATACTGTATAGACTTATAGGCCTATATATATCATGACGTAGTATGAAATTTAATATAAAAACGAAATAAAGAATACATTTTAAAAGTAGGTCAATAAACACAACCGTCGCACGCACGTATTAGCATACCCCAGCCGAATGCACTACCGTACTTGTTCTACAGGATGTCTAATGTAATTTAACAACTCGTAACTTTAACATATGATCTCAAATTATATATGATTATGAGAGATAATTAGGTTTAAAACCACGCGTGTCTGATTGTGATCTAAGCTAAATCAGTTTACGATAAATTTCAGTTATGATTAATCATAAAAATATAGATTTTTCATAAACACATAGGTGTAATTAATAATATAGGATATTATTATCATCATTATATAATATCATTACTATTATTGTTGTTGTTACTATACAGTAAACATTATCAAAAGTTAATCAAATAATATGTTGCTGAAACACTGCAAAGCGACGTACGTGTTACGTCATAAAATGCAAATAAACAACAAGGACCAACAAACGGCAAACTAATTATACCATAGAGAAAATAGAACTGTTCTATTTTCTCTATGATTATACCTAGTCGATCATTTTATCATCAAATGTATTTTAGATGAGCACATAGCGGCGCACTTTTATTACCTCCGCCAAGGAGGTGCATTCATTGCTGTTTTATGAAAATAATGGAATCGCCTTCTATTTTCAGGTAACATTCAAGAAAGTGTGTACCTGAATACGACGGGCAATTCCATTACTTTATTAAGGGTATTCGGCTAAGGCGGAGGTGTGCACTCTATAGAGTGACTGCTCTAGTTAAATAATGTGATTGACAGAAAACAGGGAATACAGACACAATAAAATTCATGAAGATGTAAAGCTGTCGTGCTTGCTTTTACGTCACCCGTTGTATTACGAAGTTTTTAAATTGTTCTCTGGAAGTGGAAGCTCTCGAATTAATGGCAATTTATCTAGTGTATATAATGGACCATTTATCTTACCAATGAATGCAAAAAATACAAAAGAAACCACTGCAAATCATCTTCTCTTTTTATTGAAAACATATTGCCTACAAGAACGGTAGAATTTGTGGAGTCGATTCTCTATACTGGTCATCAATTATAAATTAATAATCCTGAACACGACGGAAGACGTTTTAATGTTCTCACGTAATCGGTATAACCAATGGAGGAATTAGTTTCCTCCATGGTATAACTGGGCATTAATTGAAATTAAAGGGAGAGAACAGTGGCGTAGCAGGCGGGGGGGGGGAGGAGGGGAAGGGGAAGACTGCCCCCCCCCCTCTGACGGTTTTTACCGGGCTGAACTAGCCGTCGTACCGGGCTGGGTAATAAGAGAAAAGAAAGAGGGGTGAGGGAGGAAAAGAGAAAGAAGAGGAAGAGAAAAGGAAAGGAAAAAGGAAAAGAAAAAGAGGAGAGAAAAATAAAGACAAGAATAAATAGGAAGATATCATAATGACCAGACTCACAACACCCTGCAACCTCTTCTCCACTTAACTCCTTTGATTTAAGCTGCCAGATGACGTGGGCTAACCACCGGGAAAATATCTTTGGAAAATCTTTCTCACCCCTTTATAAATGTCCTTTTCATCCCCTGAAAGTGCCTAAAATCCTCAAATTTCGCGCGCTTCGTGCGCATTTCTTGTCAGATTAGGCCAATTTCCTCTAAAAATTGCACATTTTAGGGATTTTGGATTTAATTTTGAAATTAGAATTAAAAACACCGGGGAACAAGGGGAAAGTATCCATCTTTGGAAAATCTTTCCCCGCCCCTTGATAAATGCCCTTTTCTTCCTCTAAAAGTGCCTAAAATCCTCAAATTTCGCGCACTTCTTCGTGCGCATTTCTTGTTACGGTAGGCCAATTTCCTCTATAAATTGCACATTTTGGGAGTTTTCAGCAATACCGACGAAATTTTTAAAAAAACTAAAAACACAAAAACTTTTTGCGCGCTTCGCGCGCATTTTCTAGGATTTTTAAGGGTTACCGTATCCTCTTAAGTTATTTAAACACATAATTGTATAAAAAAAAAAGAAAGAAAAATTTAAGATAGATCGTTTTAACCTAAAAGAAGGGCCTCAATGTGTATTGATGGTGAAAGAATATGTTTGTAATAAATAAAACCATGATGAAAACGCTTATATTATAGTTTCAAACACACGTGTGTGGCCTATATTATAAATAAGATAAGCCCTATGTCGTATTGTTTTCTATATGGGGAGGGGGTGGGGAGGGTATGATAAATTAATAACCGGGAAAATTATTACCTCTGCACCCCCCCCCCTACCCCTGTTACGCGCCTGGGAGAGAACTGAGCCAGAGCTGCGGATTGGTTTGCAAGATATTCTTGGATGAGAGAGAAACACCACTTTCTCCTATATACTACTACTAGCCGGTTATACTTTGCTACCTCGAAGTACCGTGTTTTCGTTAAGCTGGGCATACGTCGCGCAAGCCGGCCGTGAATCCGTAGCGTGGTGCGTGTGATGGCAAACTACAGTAGTTTTAACCGACAACGATTGCTCAGTTTGCATCCGACAATCAGCAGACGGCGTCACGTTGTGAAACGCTCACAAATCAGCTTTAACGGAGAGCACGGTTACGTTAACATTTTCAGGCACCCGGTTCTTCTGCGTTTTTCTTAGATTTAATACCGCATCGTAGGTAATATAGTGATACTGCAGCCTCCTACCACAAGATTTGCATCTATTTGCCATGTTTGTATATCTAGTAGTAGTGGCCCCTGATGTTAGCATTATTGATATAGGAAAGCGGTGACAACACAGGACATTGCTTATATTTAAGTAATTGAATTTGTTTGTTTGTCAAGAAAGTTTTTTTTAAGAGCGAATAACGAAAACATCCCGTATTATTAGTGATCGTCTCCGTAAGGCTACGAAACCTCCCTAAATCTTTCATCATTACCAGGACACTTCGGGCTTGATTGCAATGCAAACAGATTAATTCTTTTTCAAAATATACCGGTATAGCCTAATAATATGAATACAATACCGTTTTGTAGTGAACATGTCAAGCCAACAATTATTAATGATTAATGATATAATTACCGGCTGTACTGTTTACGAATCTGATTACCTAAAAAACATATCAATATCAACACTAATAATCTTGTGTGACGAACGTTAACGACATTATTATCCATCTAGGCAATTCTCTCTCTCGAACTTTATAACAACTGTATACATAATTTCATTTTTGTAGAAACTAAAGATTCTCTAACAAACGTTAACTCGGAATAAAAAAAAAAGGAACGCTTCTGTTCACACGACGCAATAATATAGTCGTAATATGAGAACGGCGATATTTATTATTGTTAATCGTGGTTTCCATAATATTGCTACATGCTATCTCTGCAGGTTTTAAGGACGCTGATTGGTCGGTGGAATCGTGGCGCTTTCTTGATTGCGTTAGAGGCAACAACGTAGTGTAACGGTGGCAGTGAAAAACACTGTAGCGACAGACTTCATGATAGTTGGCTACTTTTAACTCACCTTGTAAGTTTTCATAAATTTAACTAACCTTTGCAACGTTAAATCACAGCAAGACCTACTGTATTTGCATGCGTTGTACCTTTAATAATTTTTGGATTTGGTGTCATAAATTTAATATATTATTATTATTATTATTCTGGTATTAACAATTCACTTGAATAGCTGTACAAGTAACAAATTGACTTTTAGTTCTTTCTAGACATGTACCGGTATTACCTAGGCATGGCATCCTATTTTGTAACTTCATTTTTAGCTTATGACGCATCCCATCATTCCTCCAACCAGATTTACTCTCAAATTACAAGTGAGACGATAGTTTATTTATTAGTGTCTACAGCTCCGTTGGGCAACAGCCCCCCCCCCCCCAGCTCAACAAATAATAATAAAACAAAACAGATTAAAAGTAATAGTATATGATTTGACGTCGTCATACAACTATGCTTATTAAATCGAACCAAAAACAAAAATGTGAATAATTGGGATGCAACGCCTAAAATGATGACGTAATTGCGTGATGTACGCGCAAACGAGAGTGGCACTTACTGAGTAGGTCTAATGGTAGGAAAGTAATTGCGGCCACTTATGGTTAAAATCAGCTTGCAAATCAAAAGACAAAAAGCAAAAAAATAATAAATCCATCTCCATTAGATAATATTTAAAAAAAAAACACTAAAATGTAGCACGGAATGTAACTTTAACTCTAATTTAAAGATTAGATTATAACATATAGCAACAACCAAAGCTTCGTGCTAAAACATCGCTGTCATTTGTCTTTTATTCTGCAGACTCGTTTCTTAATACATCTAGTCATAAAAATATATATTCTGTGTGGAATATTTATTCAACTTGCAAGATTCCTTTGATCACTTTGTCTTGGACTACAATTACTAGTTGTTACAGCAAAAGCAACAACAAAAACGTCAATGTTAGAATAATAAGATATACGATAAAATACGTAATTACACATGACATGAAGTCTAAAACACTGGACGCGGCAATTAAGCTGAACTGAATGTACGCATTTTATGCATTTTAGAAGTTTCTTACTTTTCTAAGTTGGATGTTAAGATTTTGACCAATCGTAACTGCGAAGTAGTTGATGACTGCCAATACTATTTTCATTGCGCAAAATTAGGCCTATATAAAACAAGTGAGATATTATATGTCTATATATATTATACTGTAGGCCTATATTTAATTTCCAAGATCACTCCTGTCTCATGTAGCCACCAATGACTACCGGTAACGAACCCACCGTGCACGCGCGTATTACATTAAGGGATTGAATCACTTGAATTGGCCTATATCCTAATTAATTTTTTTACCGGTTACCCTTGTTTCGAAAGAATAGTATCCTAATAAATTATTATTATTAAACCTAAATGTTGGGTATGGTATTGGACATGAAAACACATGGTTTCCGGCAATGGGATGGAGTCGGTTGCATCACATACAAAGACGTCATTAATAAATTGTAAAACATACCGGTACATCCTCCACGTATTGTGGTTTGAGAACGACCGCTCAAATCTCAGGGATCATTCTCGATTTTTATTTCTTCGAAAACTCAAGTGGTTATATTAACATTAAATAAATACAACAAAAAAACGATCATCGATGTACATTATTTAATGCAAAAACATGAAATATATACTGTACATAATATATATTAAAAAAATGTACCAGGGTAATGACATTCTGAGTGTTTTCCAAATGTGTGTGTATGTGTGTGTGTAATATAATATTTATAATATAAATTAGCTACACCTGCAAAGTGAAAATCAATGAATGCAATAATATTCATCTGATGTAGTAGGCAATATACCGACTTGCCATTTAATAATGTTACTACATCATGTCTTAATTTGCAAACAAATGCCTCAAATTACTTATAAAAATAGATGTATGAATACTGTAGGATAGAATACAAGCATCACGACGTGGTGTCTTACAACTAATAAAAAAAAAAGCTAATTCTGGATATGAATTTACGAATAAATAATCAAACAATAATCTCACGCAAGTAACAGATTTGACATATTCATTACAGATATTTAATAAATGAAATGATTTGAAATTCATCGTGACTCATTACACGATGGAGGTCGTGCATCATTATGATGTTTAAAGAATTTGTAGTCTCGAGCAAACATTCTAAAACTTTCAAGGACTAGAACCAATGACCGTGTGACTGAATGACAAGAACCAATGTAGTAGAACTTGACACCACCACCCCCACCCCCTCACCCCAATATCTTAACCTTTGGTAAATTATATTCAATGACACTTAATACATGTCAGTGTTCTCCCGAAGCCGGATTTGCCGGCAATATTTGCTGGATTTCCCGATCGGAAATTTAAACAAGAAATATTTCCTATAAAAATACGCCTTTACCTTTACCTTATTCTATTTGTTTATTTTAAAAATCATTCAATCGTTCAATTCATTATTAATGCCAGACACATTTGTAATTTTAGACCTGATTGTAATTTCACCCCCAAAATTCTCAGCTCAGTGCTACGCATTACGAACACCAGAATCAATGTTCTTCGTGGTGAAGACAGCATGTAATTTATATATTCATTTAGGCCTATATATTTCATATACAATTCGTATTCTATCAAATGTCATAAAAAATAGACAAAAATATTTGTTGTTTGAAGGAAACATAAACAATTCCCTCATCCATCATGTTCTACTAATACCTCTCCGCTCCCCACCCCAACCCAAAAAGTCATCACTTTGTTGTACTTTTGGATAATTATATTTCCTGTGATTACAGTTTTAGAAGATTAAAATAATGAAATTCATTGTAACACATAAGCAAAGATGAGTATTAAAGGATCAATTAACTGTTCTTACAGCAACCTCCAAATTTGGTAATTAAGCTTATATCGCTAACATTATTAGATCAGTAAGTGTAATGACACCATTTGCAATTTTTCTCACGTTCACAAACACAAAGTAGTATTAATCTTATTATCTACTGACATTCTCATACAAAAGTATAGCAACAGGCTGAAAGCAATAAATGTATAAAAAAGAGACCAATATATAGGCATATATATCAGGCCATTATCTGAAGAGTGTTGCACTATTATTTGTAGCACAATACTATAGTAATAAAATGTCTGATCAAACCAACTGTTGAACCTCTTTTATGTTTTTTTTAATTAATCGCTCTGGTTTAATTACCACTGAGCACTCTGCTGTTGATGATTGTAAAACATTCAATCGTTTTATTCTTTCTGAATACCGAATAATACAATAAAGGCGTTTAAGGGCGATTCAATTATTTCATTTAATGGTAGTATCGAGTGGTAAATTTCAGAAAATGTTTTGAATTTCTGTGACCTTGACCCACTCCCCCTAAGCTTAATCACCTTAAGTCAATGTGTATCATCCACTAAACTTATGGTGATCCATTAATTAGTGTTTGCGCTAATATCAGACAGCCTATTGGTTCGTTGAAATATGAAATATTATTACAACCCAATAAGTAAAATTGGTATGGCAAGTAGGTAAAAATTATTGACATTATTATTATTATTACCACTTCAAAAATAAAAATTGTCAAGTACGTCTTTACAATTTAATCATTAAAAATATAAACTGGATAAAAAAAATATATTCAATACTTTTCAGTTGGATCATGTCTCTTTTTTCCTTGACCTACATTTCATTCGCTTTTCAATAACATTTTTGGATTTTATATATAACATTTCTAATCAAAAAATAGTTTAATAAAATTACAATATATAAGCCCACAGAGAAAAAGAATATAGAAGCAATAAATTAAAATGTCAAAGAAACACACAATATATGAGTTATTCCCTTAAGATACGATAATAAATTGCTATTTAAATGCTGTCATATGTGGAAGGCTTTGAATAAGCCAATTGTATCTGAAAAATTAAGAACAGGGAGCAACCAATAATTCCTCAAATGTATCCACATCACTATGGCAAGTAATGGTTACACAAGTACATAATGTTATTAAAACTTGAAATAATTTTAATGGCAGTACAATGGATGCGAGACATAGTTTTAGAAGATGAAAGTGAACATTATAGGGTCTGCTATATGAAGATGAAATGATTTAAACTGTAAAGATATGTATACAGAAGAATGGTATAATAATAGCCCTAATAATAATAATACATTTATAAAAATTTGAGTGAAGACGTAGCCTGTTGGTTCAGATGCATTCCAATGATTCTGAGGTGGTATACCATTAAGAATTTCACCAACTGTGGATGATAGATAATATATTATAGATTTTTTAAAACCATATTTATAGAGTAACCCTTCTAGTGTGTCCTAGAAGGTTGGCTGATATCCAGGGGCCCTCTTAAATAAATAAAATAAAGTGATGCTTTTATCAGCGAAGTCTCTTTCATGAGGCTTAGGGAGTGGAGTTGATTTTAGTCATGAGAAAAAGTCCTGTCACAGAAATTGAACCCAAGACCCTGGGTTCAGAAGGCAAGCACCTTAATCAACAAGCTATTCAACTACACTCCATAACATGGGAATCAATTGATTGTAACTAAAATAATTCTGAATAATCAGAATAACATTTTAAAATATATTTCTTATATAGTAACATGTAGGACTATTGTACTAGTTTTACACTGTTTTTGAATAAAAAGATTAAAATATATACAATATATACATTACAATAATAATCTATATAGATAAATAAACATTTTAATGCCAATATTATTTTGTTTTTTGCTGTAGTGTAACAACTACAGTGATCAGATTTGACTGGAGGAATACTCTCTTCCCAAGAATCAGGCCCGTAGGAAGCAGTTTATTATTGGTCCGGCAAGCATTCCCAACCATCACACCCCCACAATATTCACTCAGAGAGCAATATTTACCAGTGGCAGCACCAGATGAGATCCACACCTACCTGAGCCCCATTCTCTACTATTTTCTGACTAACTAATGTAATAAAATTCACCCAAATTCATCAAATACCCGTAACTCCAGGGGCTTCAGAATGTATCATATTTCAACTAGGTACTCAGAGTCACATGGACTTAATATCTCGTTCAAATTTAAGTCTGAGAATGCATTTCTGGCCATCTAGAGGTGCCTTATAAATATTTTTACCTAAGCCTCAATCATGGTGTGGCTGATGTGATCTAGATAATTATTATTATTAATATCATCAATACCATCATCATTTATTAATTTAATATAGCCTACAACTATCACTCCATGGCAGTATACCTTAACAACCCATGGGCACTTAATTTAATATCAAGATCAAAGCTCATAGAATTTATCGTCTCCGCAGATTTTATCTATGTCTGAGATAATATTACGTCGATTGGTCATGCACTTTCATACAAATAGAATCACTAATTTAGATTAGTAGTTAATTTAATGAATTTAAATTCAATTCCTCAACCCTAAATAGATAATATTATGTGGATTGGTGATGCACTTTCATACAAACAGAATCACTAATTTAGATTAGTAGTCAATTTAATGAATTACTATATTTAATAAACCTATATATATCAGGCTTATGTGGTTTACATTTGAATACAGGTTTTATGTATTTATTTTGGTATACAAATCCTCAAACTATCTATTAAAGCTGTTAGGCATCGTTATATTCCTATATAGACTAAAGAAATGTTATAGAGAATTTAAATGAATGGCGTCAATAGATATTTTTTAAAATCACCATTCTTTTAACACAAAGCTAACCCTTGAGGACCGAACCCTGAAAAGACCCCAAGTTCCAGCGGTGGTCTCGATAGAGTACCACAGTCATGCCGTCACGACACCTCTATTGTCAACAGACATTGGTCACCGTTATTACGCCTGAATGACTTCATAGGCTTTCTGGAATAGGCATTTTAAAATCTAATATTTTACCATCAAAATGTACAAACACAAAAGCTCGCATTACATTAGTTATCGAACACACATCATCAATTAAAATTTACAAAGAAAAAGCTAAGATACAACATCTTAATAATTACGTTAGAAATTGGGATCAATGGTGTGTCAGTGGGAAAAATGGCATCCGGTTGAATGCATTTTGCAAAAATAGCAACGGAATAGTATCATGTGGTATCGTGACGTAACACTACAGTACTCTATAGAAGGGAAAACTGTATTAAAAAAATATATGCAATGAAATGTAATTTGTGTTCTGATTTTACAACGTACTGTACAGTACACTATCTTTTGGAAATTGAGTTTTATTTAATTAGAAGACATGTCAGGTATGTGAAAACTAATGAAAGTTTCTGAAATGTCACATAATCCTTTTAAAATATCCATTGCGTGTGGTGCGCTGACATACAGTAGTGTACACATTTAGGAAAGAACTGGACCTCGATGCTTGAATGATTGATTGATGATTGATTGTATGGTTGATGATTGATGGATTAGTGATTAATTAATGATGGATTGCATGTTTCATGTTTGATTGATTGTATGAATGATTAAACTATTGATTACATGGTTGATTAATGATTGATTGATGATTGATTAATGATTAACTATTGATGGATTGCATGTTTGATGTTTGATTGCATTGTTGATGATTGACTGATTGTTGATGATTGACTGATTGTTGATGATTGACTGATGATTGATTTGATGATTGATTACATGGTTGATTGATTGATTGATGATTGATTGATGATTGATTACATGGTTGATGATTGATTGATGATTGATTACATGGTTGATGATTTATTGATGATTGATCACTGATTGATTGACTGATTACATGGTTGATGATAGATTGATGATGATTGCATGGTAGATGATTGATGCTTGATTAATGATGGATTGCAAGTTTAATGTTTGATTGACTGCATGAATGGTTACACAATTGATCACTGATTGATTGACTGCATTGTTGATGATTGCTTCATTATTGCTTGATGATTGATTATTGATTGACAACTGATTGCATGTTTGATTATTGATTGCATGTCTGGTTGAATGACTGCCTGAATGATTACACTATTGATTACTGTTTGATTGATTGATAAGTCTAGCTTCTTGAATACAGTGGCACATCAATGGCAACTGAGAACTCGCCTGCTCGGGACCAGTAGTCAACAGCTCTTACACGATAATATCCTTTGGTTGAACCTGTAAGATAAAAAACAATAACAAGGAGTGTAACATCGTGTTTAGCCTATCAGTGGAAAAGTAGAAATTGGTAAATATTGGATTGAATTTAGCAGCAAGCTCAGCTGATTGGTAGTGCCACTGAATGGTAGCTTAAGAATCTTGGGTTTGAAAAATAATTAATTATTTCACTTTATCTGAAAAAAGTAATCTGCACTGATTGACTAGCAAGGAGAATGAAAAAACCAATTTTAGATATTGTACTGTATAAAGATAAGTCAATAGCATTAGAAAAACACAAGGGCTTTTCTACTATAATAAATTATCCTACACAAATAATTGGCAGCAAGTACTTGGAAAAATCACACTGAATAATGGTATATTACTAGAACAATGATTATATTAAGCATTTTTCAGTTTCACAGCAGTATTAAACCTGCTTCACGCGATGAAACTAATCTCTGCTCCACGCGACCAAACTAATCTCAGCTTCACGTGACCAAACTAATCTCAGTTTTATGTGAGCAAACAGCTCAGCCGGACAATTCTTGTGCGTATTATAAAACTCAGCTGAACCAGTCTTGTGTGTAAATATAGGAGCTCAGGTGAACCATCCTTGTGTGTAAACACCTCAGCTTAACTCCACCTTGTGTGTAAACAGCTAAGCCCAACCATCCTTGCCTGTAAACAGTTCAGCCCAATCTCTTTAGATGCCTGTAATTTTATAATTTTTTTGTTTTTGTAATTTATAAATGTGTAAAGTACATAGATACTATATATTTAATATAACTATTAAACATCAAACTATTACCATTATGACAATTATTATTATTTAGGTACAGTACTGTGAAAATAGTTTTTTATAATAAAATTAATTGTTTGAAATCTTTTTTATTTAAACATGTACATGTATACTTTTTCCTTGAACCTATTTAAATTTTTGTATGTATGTTATATAGCACTCTTAAAACCAAAAAAGCTACTGAATTAACTTACAATAAATTAGCCCACATACAATATAAAAGCAATAAATTAATATGACAAATGTATGAAAGTGAGTGAATCCCACAAATCACGATATATTACTATTCAAACATTGACTGAATTTATGATATATGGACAAACTTGAATTAACCACTTGTGTCTGAATGAGAACTGAAAGAGCAACCAAATTTGCCTTCAACTTACCAAAAGCAAGACCTATTCTTTCTCTATGTATATACATGGCATGTAATGGTTTCATATAGTGCAATAAATCAATAAAACCAGGGAACAGTGGAATTACTGTTACTTGAAATAGTTTAATGGCAATATAAACAGCATGATACACAGTTTAAGAGGATAATGTTAATATAAATTAATAACATATGACTCAGAATACCAGTTTTTCATCATAGTTAGGACTTTTATGTAAAGGGCCTAGAGAAATCTATGCAGTGGCAGATATAGGATTTAAGCATTGGAGGGAGGGGAGCGGTGGCTAGGTAGTGTAAACAGGCTGATTAAATAGGGAGGAGTCTTGGTATTCTTTCCGGGTTGTATTAAAAACAGGTTACAACAATGATGTAATAGTTCCTAACATGAGAGGATTGAGCTTGAGGCTGTCACATCTACCAGGTTCTACAGAGTACTACAGTACATTGTTACATCATGATACCATGTGATACTACTCTGTTGCTATCGGTGACACAAAATGCCTTCAACCGATGCCATTTTCTCCACAGACAAACCATTGATACCAATTTCTAACGTAATTATTAAGAAGTTGTATCCTAATTTTTCTTTGTAAATGTTAATTGATGATTAAATGTGTGTACGATAACTAATAAAATGCGAGATTTTTGTGTTTTTAGTACATTTTGATGGTAAATTATTAGGTTTTTAAAATGCCCATTCCAGAAAGCCTATTCTAAACCATTAAAATTATGAAGTCATTCAGGCGTAATGAACGTCCAGAATGTGGTACTCTAAATACAGTAGTCAATATGGCCAATAAAAAAAAATTATTAGTTTATCACCCTTGCGCGCATGTCTTCTATGGTACTGAAAAAATATATATATTTTTTAAGAAAACTTAAAACTTTTTAAAATTTTTTAAAATTAAATACTGTAGTAGATATTGTTCCTACTATTTCAACCAAGTTTTACTTTGAATATCAAAGCACCAGCTAACAACCTAAGAATAATATTTGGCTTTAGCAAAATAAAAAAAATTAAAAAAAGCCTCCCTCCCTCATCACTTTTCCAGCCTAGATAGGGTGATAAACTAATAATATTTTTTATAGGGTCTAAAGTGAAAAAATTAGCTAGCTTTATGAAGATGAAATGATTATTAATACAAAGAAATGTATATGAGGCTTGCCATGCCAAAACCAGCATTAGTGACGAAAACAAGAAAATTTAGTAAGAATAGTTTATTTGAAAAAATTTATAAAACAGAAAGTAGAACGGCATTATACTGGTTATACAACTTCTTTATTGAGATATACAAAATGGATAAGAAAAGATAAAACCCGATTCATAGTCTCAGGAAACTTATAACAAACTTAGAATCCAAGATTTTCCATTTCAGAAATTACATGTTAAAAGTACTATAAGACTGATTAAAATATTGCAATATAAAACTGCAAATTTAAATTATTGTCAAGTTTAATAAAATTTTGATTGCATGATTACTGCATTAAGAGCTAGGGCGTAATGACGTCTCATGCGGCCGTGATGAGTTTCAGTTGTTGGGCCGAATCTACGTTGTGCAGAGAATGTAGGACAGACACAGATAAGTGAATTTGTCCTACGACCTTGTTGTCATTCCAAACAAAACTTCCTGATAGTGATAATGATACAAAACCAAATTTGTGGTAAAGACAAGCCAAACCAGTCACTCGCTGCAAATCGTGTTTCAGAGAAAATAGCCGAAACATGCTGGAATGTCAAATATTTAAAGATCTACTTTATTGCACTAAACTTTATAAATCTATACAACATGTTATGCTATTATTTTCCCCCAATTTCAATGTTGAAACAACACTTTTTAAAGGATTTCATGATAGTTTCTGCATAAGAAATACCCGAAATCATAAACTTTGAAGACTTATTTCTCATATATTGTTCTTTAAACAGCTGTATGTCTAAATGCTTGTAACTTCATAATGAAATAATTGGATTTGAATGATTTTTTTACCATTTTATAGCTCTTATTTTACTCTTTAACCCTGTATTAATGACTCAAAATAGCTTTTTGCGACGAGTGACTGGTTTCGTCTTTGCCACATTTTCTGATCTTACAGTACTTTTAATATCAGATCTTCTTTTGCAGAAAAGCATAACAGAATAGTCCATTGATGAGTGACAACAATCCTTCAATTGGTTATTACTTCTCCAATACTATCAGGGAGAAGACTAATCCACACATTGTCTTTTGGATTCACCATCGTTCAATAGCGATGACAAGTATGGGTTAAATGATCAAACAAGATAAATATATTCATTTTTTCGTAAGATGAAATTCTCTTTAAGCTAAAACAACAACCACCTTAAAAACAAACGCATAGTGAAATGATGCTATATAAACAGTCATAAGCCATATACAAAGAAGTAATGACAAATGCATAAAGAACTGATGTTATCTAAACAGTCGTAAGCCGTATACAAAGAAGTAATGGCCTCATCCTTCAACTTCATAATGGTTAAACATAGAAATGAAAGCAAATGAAATTTTGTAGAGCCCAACGTAAGTGATCAGTAAATTACTGTATGAATACCTGTAGGCAAGGTGTACCAGTGTACTGTATGATTAACCAGTAAAACGAGATGAAACATGTAACCGTGTATGTAATATGTACAGTATGATAAACTTATACGTGACATATATATACTACTGTATATCATATGAATCATTACAGCATCAGGATCGTGTGGTGATCTATGACCGAAAAACTGCAGAGTACTGTATGTCAAGTTTAAACTATGTGTTCGCAACGTACGCAAATACATGGTGGACACTCCTGCATTATTGACAAATTTGGGTATCTATTGGCGAGTTGAATGGCTGAGCGGTTAAAGCAGGGGCATAGTAACCATAGCAAACAATACTGGTATGGGTTTGCGGCTGGCATGCTCCTAGTTCTGGTGGTGAAACAAGTCTTCTCGGATAAGGACTATAAACCATAGGGCCAGTGTACACAAATGCTCATGTGCACTTCAAAGAACCCAGTACATCTTTTGATACGAGTAGGGGTCACCCCGGTGGCCTGGTCCACTCTACCCCTGTCATGGACAGATGAAAGTGCGCCGTTTACCGGCTGCAGAGGACATGAAGTGACCCTCAGGGGAGGAGAGAGTTATTAAAAAGTCTAATATCTAGTACACTGCGCCACGAGCAATGACTGTTAGAATAGCGCCATATAAATGGAACAATTGGATTTGATTTATTACCGAACTTGAAAACCAGCTTCATTTAATCAGACAGCAAAATACAGATATGTCTGTTGGTAGGGATCACCATAAAATTTATAGGAGGGGTATGTATAGGTTTAAGAGGCGATCAAATTTTAAAAAGCCACGATCACGTAAAGTTAAAAAAATCACATAATAAAGTGTTCTGGAAGTATGTACTTTAGAATATTCATGTTTCATTATACAACAGTAATCTGTATCCCAGAACATGAAAATAATATGATAATTTTATTTGCTACAGTAACTCATACTACCACAACTGATAATAGCAATATTAATAAAGGTAGGAGAATATCCCATAACTTGCAGCGTCATTGTGCTGAATTGCACATGGGCAATTAATGATAAAACATTCATGTTTCATTACATATAACATATACTATATCCTCGAAGTATCCTGTATAATTTTTGTGCCGATTACTGAACTTATAACCTGGCAACTGATATTACATTAAATAGCTGTAATCAGCAGTATTCGGTGTGTAAAGTCGAGCAATCCCTGCCCCTAACAGTCATCGGAAGACACAATTCTATGTAGAATGCCACGTGCGCAACAGAATTTTTTTAATAACAATCCGTTTAGACTGCCACCAAAAATCATCAGACGACGTCGTTTGTCTATTGATCACAGGGACCGGAGTTGCAGCAGTGGCGCCAGAAATTTGCCGACGAGGGGTCTGACGTGTCCGACGGAGGGGTCTGAACTAAGGGCCCGACGAAGCTTCATGGGGAGAGTCTTTATGGTTTGTTATGGTCCAAAATGTGCTTTTGACCACAATACCAGGAATTGGCAATCAAAATAAGGTTATTTAGATAGGAAAATTATCTCTTTTTTGTTGTTGATCAGACTACCTAGTCGTTCGTCAGACGACAGGGGGGTCCAGGCCTATACAACGGGGGTGGGGGGAAGTTGGATTTGTTTTGTTGTATGACCCTCGTATGATGCAGTCAGTACTCGGCTTAAAATGGTCGAGATGTCAGGCACAATAGAAAAAAGAGAAGTGGTTTTGTTATGGCCTAAGCACTTTTCAAAGGATGGGCTGTGTGAAGGGATCAGATCTGATTAAATTAATTTGCATCTTCAATTTCACAACAACGTAAAATGATATATTAATAAAAAAAATAATATCATTATATTTAATGTCATTTAATTGGATTTGATCACATGAACTGCACCGTCGCAAGGCACAGTTCACTGGCGCCAGGCTACCTATGTGTGCTCGTGCAGATTTACCAGCCAACAAGAGCTCCTAGGTCCGGTGCCCAATGTCAGCCCGTGGTTCCCAACATGACGACATCCACTAATAGTGGGAGAGCTTCTGCTGTGCCAGCTCCAACTTTGTGGAACTCATTCCCAATCTCCATCAGACAGCGTGTTACTTTAAACTCCTTTAAGACCAAGCTAAAGACCTTTCTTTTCCATCAAGTTTTCCATTAATTTAACATAATATCCACATTCTGTTTTATAAAAATTTATGTACAGCGAATTGAGAGCTTGCTTTTATGCGCTATATAAGAATGGACTATTATTATTAAAGATTTTAAAAATTAATCTAACCACCAGCTTTCGTTTACGAGCGCACTGTCATTTAGCCAAAAGCTTTCTAAAAAATATAATTCTTCATCATGGAAATGACATAATGATGTTGATAAATTAGTTTCTTCATCAGATGATGAAGATTACCTGAGTACATGAATATTGTTTAATGTAGTACGTTTCTCATTAGTGTCCCAAAATGGTTCTAATGAACAGTCATCATTTTAATTACTTCTTACTCTATTTTATTGATGGCTCATATTACAGTATTTAATTAATACAGAAAGAATATTTTCAAAAGTATGAATGATTATTCATCAATAAAATGAATGAATATACATAATCTATCATGAATATTAATGTTATGGTCTTCATCAATAATTCATACACGCCAAGTATCATGCATTCGGCGTGACATTTGGGATCTGCCTCACGCTGAAGGATCAAAATCTCAGGCATAAATGTAATGCCTACATTATAAAATTTATGTAGGCCTATACTATATATGACCTTTGTAGCCCTCTTCTTACTAAAAATTCTCCATCACTTAAAAATATCATGGTAACATTATGTATGCCAAACTACAGTAGCTGCACTAACACTGTGGATGTCGTTTTATAAAGCGCTGTCGTTTTATAAAGCGCTGTCGGATAAGATCCAAGGACACAAAGGCATACACTGCCAGCTCATGCCAGTGTGGACATACAGCAAATGGATTTAAGTGGCGGGGTAGGGGCAGCCAGCCCAGGCCTCTCAAAATTTTTCAAAATAAAAAAAAATAATGGAGAAAAAAGAAAATTTTATTAAAGTAAGACAGTGCAATTTCCAGTCATCTAGAGGTTCCATAACCATGAAATTTCTTACCTCAGCCCAACATAGTCACATGGTGGGTGACTCTCTATCTGTGAAGCCCCTCATGTGCTAAAGTAAAAAATGTGGAGGGGAGTGTGAGGTGGTAGGGGATCGATCCTTATACACCTAGGGGTGGAATTTTAAAAAATTTCACGCCTGCAAATTTGTCTAACTTGGAATCTACGTTAATTTCGAACTTATTGCAATTAAAATCTGAAGGTAATTATTCCTTTGGAAACCTTGAAAAAGTTGCAAAACATGCGAAATATGTAATAGTTGTATTAAAATTAGCATTATTGCATACTGAATAACTTGCAATCAGAAACAGGTGCTTTTTGCAGCTTTAAGTAAAACTACATGTAGCATTATTACGTCTTAGCTGTATATCCATCGCAGTTAATTCTCATACCAACTTGATTAAGTACATTAGCAATATCAAGAACACTAAGTTCATTCTAAGCCATTAAAAACAGTAACAAGAGGAGAATCTTTTAATAGCAGCTTATAAGATACGTCCAACTTTGCCCATCGTGCAGACATTGAATAATAGTCCTTACCTAGTGATTTATGTTAAGACCATCGGCATTTGTAACCATAACATACTTTGCTCACTAAACCAATTCTAAAAGCATCTGGGAAAGTGTATGCTTATTCAATCCATGATTGAAGAGATGTTCAGGTGTAGAAGATTCTTATGATCTTAAAGATCGGCAGCATTACGCTTACGTTTGGGACTTAAAGAGACCATCTCCGTAACTTACACAGTGGAATGGTAGTCACGGACCACGCCCATACACAATTCAGCACAATTGCGTATGGACCTTTAGTCAATTTTTAATAAACTACACAAAATTACAATGAAAGCATCTACCTGCAACTTAAAATATTGTATGAATACATTTATGAAGTACATAATAATGTATACAGTATACATATGCTTGAATACAATGAGAAATCGAGGGCAGTTATTACAGCAGATGTCCGTAGCCACTTAAAATTTTTTTGAATGCAAATTCATATTTTTTGTAGTATAAATAATCATCATTTCTAAACTGTATGCAAAAATATATAAAATTGTTTAATTAATGCAAGCATGAAGAATGCATTAAAAAATGGTGAACAGTTGGTAGTTATTCTTTTTTAAAGCCCTATAAAAGCATAAAATTTTATTTGACAAAAACGTGTAAACATACCTAAATATGGTCATGATGACATCATAATAATAATGTGGTCTTATATAAGATAGTATAATACATACACCAAGTATCGAAATGCACACCATCGTGTTGGGATTCAATATTTCGACATATGTCATCATCCCGACACGATGGCGTGCATTTCAATACTTGGAGTATGAATTATACTATCTTATCTGAGATTAATCACTGGACCTTTCGGTAGTTTTATATAGCGCACATATCCATCTAATATAAAATGCTCAGGGTGCTTGATATGTGGACTAGGAACTCGATCAAAGACTTTCTTCACCCCTAAGGGTCCCTTCATGTTTGCGCTACCCGGTAACCCGGTACCAGCAACTCTCATCATCCACCACAGGGGCTGTCTGTTCCAGTACACCGGGGTATCCCCCTACTCGTCTCGAAGGATTACTTGGTTCTTTATACACGAGCCATTGTATACACTGGGCCTATGGTTTATAGTCCTTATCCGAGAAGACTTGTTCTACCACCAGAACCATAGGCGAGCGTGCCGTTCAAACCAGCGCCGATATTTTGGCTGTAGCTTGCGGTGCCCCTGCTAACCGCTCAGCCATTTGACTCGACATTGCAAACATATAATTGAGGCTTGCCATCCCAAAACCAACATTAGTGACCAAAAAAATGAAAATTTGTTAATATATTCTTATTCTCCACATTGTGAGCTTTAAAATGATGGGACATTTACTTGAAACAGGCACATTATGAGTAAAAGTATCATGACTTCTCTGTACTGCAATACTGTCTCATTCTTATATTAATTACAATGAGTGACAGTATGCTGGTGTTGGGATGGCACGCCTCATATACTGTACACACATCATGACTATATATGTGCATACAAACAGTTTGTCAAAGTAGATTTCGTGCAAAACAATGTGTTGCTAATCTCTAGAAGAGCTTGGCTCCGTCAGTTAAAAGTGTGCTGAACCATGGGGCACTGTGTGTGTGTGCTGAACGTGGAGATCTCTTGGTCTCCGGTTCAATTACCATCGCTGCTCTCCTTGTATTTTAGCTAGGGGGCTGAAATGCAAGTTACGATAGCGCGCCGTTTTTCGAATGAGACGTTTAAGCCGTAGGTCCTGTGTGAATTATGCCCATGTTCACATTAAAGAACACAGTACACTCTTCGGCCTTCACACACGATTTCGAGAAAGCATTACAGTAGTTTGCGTTGAATTATTAAATAAGAAAAATAAACCGCAGTGTCCGGATCACAATCATATTGTGATGCTTGCACCATCGCTCGGGTCCATGCCATGATCAAAGGCATTTAATCTACAAAAATGTTATCTTTAGTATTTTTGTATTTAGTATAAAATTTGGCAGCAATGTTACTAACGGTTGAAAAGTATGTTATAACTTAATAACACTTCAGGGGAAGATTGGGGGAGGGGGAGAGGGGAGGGAGTCAATGGGGTCTATGAGCCCCCAAAAAAGGAGAGACAAAAAAGGTAAATAAAGAAGAGAAAGAGGGAAGCACAGTATGATTCGATTTTACATTCCATATACCAGCATCACAAAGATCTTTAACCCGCTCCCCACCCCACCACTCCCTCTGTGGTGCACATGTGTCCTTTTTATTTGATCATTAAGGTGGGGGGAGGGGCGATCAAGAGATAGAGAT